>NC_065451.1:85158728-85458547 GCF_917563875.1 Diabrotica virgifera virgifera | reverse complement strand
TCTTAGCAGTGGATGTCGACCCTAATGTAGCATCACAAAAAGTTCAAAATCATCTAGACCAATTAGAAAACTGGCTCAAGCGATGGAAAATAAATGTTAATGCCAGCAATTCAGTACAAATTACTTTTACAACCAGAAAATATACATGTCCTCAAGTTTCTATAAATAATACTCCGATTCCCATCAAGCCAGTTGTCAAATACTTGGGATTGCATCTGGATGAAAAACTCATATGGAAAACGCACATTAAAATTATGTAAACAATTAAATCTTTAAAAAATATGAACTGGCTATTTAACAAGAAGTCTCAGTTATATCTTGAAAATAAACTGCTTCTGTACAAAGCTATACTTATACCAGTTTGGTCTTACGGAATAGAACTATGGAGCTGCAGTAAACCTTCAAATACTCCAAACATTCCAATCCAAAATTCTCCGTATGATAAGTAAAGCTTCATGGTATGTATCCAACCAGACACTCCACAATGATCTGGACATCCCACTAATCAAGGACTTAATAAAAAATCGTTCAATAAAATATAAATTCGCACCACTGACCACACCAACGACTTGATAAATAATTTATTCACCCAACCACTTGCTGAAAGAAGACTAAAGAGAATATGGCCAGACGACCTACCACAATAAAGAATAATACTTAGAGAACCGTCACTGGATGGTACCTAACTCACCTTAATTTACTTTCAGACTATTTACTTATTACTTTGTGTTTAGAGTAGACTGTAAAAATGCAGTGTATCAAAAAAAATTATTATACAGCACTAAAATGTATTTTGAGTTAAATAAATTACATACGTTCTTATTTTTGCGTCAATTAATTTAATTCAAAAATAGTCGAGTATATTTTAATGAAATATTAAATCCTTTTTTAACAAATCAATAAACAAATTAATTGTCCGGTGCACAAATAAGTATTTTTCAAAGAAAATTTTACGGCAGCATTTAAATCATTTAAATAAATTACTGGCCAATTTAGATTTAGCAAATCTCAAATTATAAAAAAACAATTTAAAACATTTGCTCGAAAATGTCAAGTTATCAATCTGTCACAAAACGAATTCAATAGTAATAACAATAAGCGTATTATTTAAGTCTTATATTTTCTTCACAATCTGGCATCCTTGTACATATCTGTATTAGAGATGCTCAGATATTTATGTACATAGTAGAAATCTGCTCCGCGTAGAAATCTGCTTCGAGTAGAAATCTGCATACAATTAAATTTCTGGCTATAGTTTTCGAAATTCATTTCTAGAGGCCGGCACCTCGCGGCAAAATAAAAGTCAAATAACTCTGACATTAGCTTTGTCTAACTATGTGTAAATAAACAATGATATTGTGATCTAATGTAAAAATTATAATAGGAGGGTTACCACAGGGCTAGTGATGTTAGAAGAGAATATTTTCAAGAGAATATTCTCGGCCAGAAAATTCTCGAGAATATTCTCGGCAAAAATTTTCTATATTTTTAAAAACCGAAACAAAAATAAAAACTAGATACGGGTCAAATTATTATAATTTAAAAAATATGTAGGTATATTGTTTTGGTGCAATATTAACGTGCAAATATTTAGAATGGTGTTAATTTAAGCAGAGAAGAACAAGTTGAGGAAACTGAGTTTGTAGATAATTTAGCAACTTTAAAATATGGTGACGAGTCGGCTGAAATAATGGCAGATTTGGCACTTTATCGGTCTAAGGAAGGAATTTTTTGGAAAACCATATGTTGTAAACTAAATTGAAAAACTAGACTTAATCATATGGTGAAAAGGTACATGTTTCGGAACAAAATTAACTAAAATAGTATTTGATATATTAAGCATGCCTTCATCCAGTGCAGCGACTGAAAGAAGTTTCAGTACTTATGGTTTTTTATCCACTCCTCTAAAAGAAACCGGCTTACTGCTGAACGGGTTTGTAAGGTAACTTTTATTGCTCACAATTTAAAATTGTTAGACGTAGACATAGATGACGTAGACCAGTGGTCGGCAAAGTGCGGCTCCGGAGCCGCATGTGGCTCTTTGGCTCCTTAGGTGCGGCTCCGGCCTATCCACGGAAAGCGCAATATTTTCATTAAAAAAAACTTGGTAGGAAAAACATTACCTACATTAATTAGTTTTTATCAAACATACAAACTTTAGCCTTTGTCAAAAATCCTCTTAATGCTACGATAACCGAGATGAAATTTTCTCCTTTTGAAATTGCCATAAAATCTTTGAAATACAATTTCTGGATTTAAAAACAAGGAGGTCGGGCGCTCTAAATTCGAACGTCTGTGTGTTGAATTGGAAATATTGGAAAAGAAAAAAAAAGTTCACAACACAAGTGGTCTGCTTCGAATCACCTGGAGAAGGAAGACATGATCATTTTCAACGCTTGGAATAGTATTACGGTCTTATGATGAGCTGAAAAAGCTCACGTTTTTTTTTGTTTCTTTTTTCTCTTTTCGGTTCTACATATCAACATTTAAAAAAAATGGATTTTGCGCCAATAATTTTGTAAAAAATACAGTGTTGTAATAAATAAAACCTTATCAAACGAAAGAAAATAGAAGTTCTACGATGGTTACAAACGAAGATATCGCCAAAAAACTAAAAAAGCACAACTTAGCTGGCCACTCGTGAAAAACAAAATCCCACAACTCATCAGTTCATTGAAATGCAGAATTTAGATGACTAGGATGAGCTAATAATAGAAATAGACTCCGAATCTGAGGTCTCATCTTTTATCATACCACATCGATTATTTGCTGTTAAGAAGAAAATTTCATTTTTTTATCAAAGAAATTTTGTGTTTTCTGTTGTTTTTGTATTTTTTTATATACAAAGAACACTGTTGTTCCATCTCATAATTTTATATATAACATCATGATTTTTAAAACCCCATTTTTCATCTTCAACAATATTCTTAAGTGCGTCATTCTCAGAAAATTCTCCATATCGAGAATATTCTCTGACTTTTCATTCGCGAAAATTTTCCAACACTACACAGGGCAGCTTCTCCCTCATGTATTTAACAAACTATTTACTTATAGCTTCGATGAAGCAGATTGTAAATTAAAATATGTAATAAAAAAAAACTGGTAGCTGTTGGAATTTGTGTAAGTTTAAAAAGAAATCACAATGGGGGTGACTGAGGTGTAAACATGTCTTAAATAATCTAGGGCTAGGGATGGTGGTTTTTGACAAAACACCGGTTTCCGGTTATACCGGTTTTTTTGCTTACGGTTTAACCTGGCGGTTATAACTGGCTTTTGGCTTTTTTTTTGACTGGTTTTTGAAAAAACCGGTTTTCGGTTTTTTGAATCCAATAGGTTACAAAATTACATTTACAATACACTTTAGTTTGCGAATATGATCAAAATTAGTACTATCGAAAGAACATGTATTACTTTTAACTCGTTTGTATATTTGTAGAATAGGTACATTTTAACTTATTTAATACTTCCTGTATGAGTGTATCGTTTTGAAAACGTAGGGAAATTCTTGGAGATTCGTATTCGTAATCAGTAATTCGATATTCATAGTCATAGCATTATTTTTGGTAATCAGAAAAAGTCATTCACCCACTTTCAATGGCAAGAGTTAAGTGTGAAAAATAGATGATGTTTGCGTCTAATTCAACCAGATCACTTCTTATGTAAATATTATGATTACAAATACCTTTTCAAGGAAATATTATAATAAAACTTAATAATTGTTTCTGGCTGATGTGAGATTGCACTTTCAGTTTGCTTCTGTATTTTATAAAATAAAATAAAATTTGAATTATGGTTTTGTTTGGAATAATTACTTGAGAATAATAATTATGATTGCGATTTAAAATAATACCTAACCTAATCCTAATCACCGTAAAAACCTAATAACCGGTTTTTACTTTAAAAAGAAAAAGACCGGTTATAACCGGGACAAAAAAACAACCGGTAAAACCGGTTATTGCGAAGTAAAAAAACCGGTTTTACGTTTAAACCGGTAGGTTTTTCCCATCCCTAATCTAGGGGGATGTATCATTAAGAAAGCACAAGCTGCTCAAACTTAGGCGACTAATTCCTAAAGACCTCGCAGGCTGCCCGGATCCGTAAGGGTCCAAAAACCAAAACTGTCATAAGATGATGACAGTAGGGGCTGGGGGGTATGAAATGTCTGTTAGGAAATTAATGAGAAAGGAACATGAACGGGGCCCAGAAAGAAAATTAGACTTGTGATTTGGTTTTACTATAGATGAGTGTTATATGTTGGTAACGAGATTGAATAGGTAGGGTGAGAATAGCCATATGTAGAAATATGGTGGTGGGTTGTATGTACATGAAAATTTGTATAATGTGGATGTCTGTGGATGAGGATATCAGTAATTTATATGTATGTTATGGATAGATAAAAGTGGTTTGATGGCTGAAGATAAAAAAAGGATTATTGTGGCTAGTACCAGATAAATTATAAGTGTGAATGTGAACGAAGCAGTAGAAGGAGGGTGAAAGGTATTGTAAATGTGTTAAGAAAAAACTTGTCGATGGAGTGGTTGGAAATCCCAATTGGACAAAACATGGCGGTTGACACAATTCGGACTTTTTTGTTTTCTTTGATTATTTCTAGGTCCTCGTACAAGTCTAATTTTAAGAAGTCTTTCTGTGTGATGTTGTGAAGTAGAGCGACATCATCTGGGATATTCAAAATATGATTTCTATGTTTGATATGTTGGAAAAAGGTAGAGGTGTTCTGTCTTTTGGTGTGTTCAAGAGAGTGAGAAGCAAGTGATCTACAAGTTCTTCCATGTAAGTAGCATCACAGTCAGAACATTGTAGTCTATAACACCACTACGATTCATGTAATTGATACTATCTTTGGAATTGAATAGAGATTCTCCTAAGTTGTTGGATATTTTAAAAGAAATTTGGATGTTGTCTACTGATATTTTGATAATATTCAAAATATCCCCAGATAGCCTATCTTGGTGAAAGGATATAGAAGCATAACAATGGCTTAGTGTGAAAACCTCGTATCTCATTTTTTTTCGAAAATGACATTTTGGTGGTTTTAGTTTGAAAACCTTGTATCTCACGATTTACAACTGTTAAAAAAAATCCAAATACACTAGACTATTTTCTACAGCCGAAAAAAGAAACCACGTATATCAATTGCTCTCTTGATTTAGTGTGAATACCACGTATATTTATAACCAAGACTTTGGTACTTAATTTGGAGTATTTGTTTGAGAGATTCGATTTGGAGAAATGTTTTTTGTGAACAGTAAAAGGTAGTCCTGCATACAGAAACATTTTATGAACCTTAAATCAAAAGATTTTTACTGTATCAACCTAGTATTTGGAGGTGTGCAATATGTTCTGAAAAATGAAAACCTCGTAAATAATAATGAACACAATTTAATTTAAGATGAAAAACACATATATCAAGATATACGAGGTTATCATAGTTACTTGGGCAAGGGCTCTATATACTGCAAGGATATTTACGTGTTTTTCATAGTTAATATTTGTATTTCCAATTTAATAGCAACATTTAACACTTTTAGCTCTAGGCCAATATCAGATATTTGTCTCAATGTGCTCGAATTAAAAATATGTAGCGGTAATTTTTGTTTTTAGGTTATATTATGCAGAAAATCAGTTTTTTGCCTCTCCTGTAAAATTGTAGTTTAATGAGATACGAGGTTTTCACACTAAGCCATCGATAAGTAGGTTTGGTTGTCGAATCTCTAGGGAACGCAGCATGTCATAAGACTTTAAGCTATCTTTTATGAATGAGCTTGTCTATGATGTGTGGATCGTAACCGTTATTAAAGGCTATTTGACGAAGTATGTTTAATTAATTATTTTAATTGGATTGTGATAAGGGAATGGTTTCAAGGCGGTGTATGTAACTGTGAAAGGTGGCAAGTTTGTGTGACATTGGGTGGTTAGAGGATAGTGGTACGACATGGTCAGTCTGTGTCGGTTTCCTAAAGATACTGAAATCGAAGTGGTCATTTAATCTGGTAATAGTGAGGGCAAGAAAATTAATTGATTGGGATGACTTTAATTCCATGGTGAATTTAATATTGGGGTGGATTTGATTAATTTTAAAAAGTAATAAATCAGCTGTATTTGAGTTACCTGAGATGATCCATAAACAATCATCAACATAACGATACCAATGGAGAATTTCAGGATTTTTCATATGTACGGATTCCAAATGATCCATAAAAATGTCAGATGTCAGATAGAAAAGGAGATAGGCAACTACCCATGGCTAAACCATCAGGTTATCTGTAATATTTATTGTTGAATACAAAGAAGTCTTGAGCTAGACAAAATTGTAATAATTGAATAATCGAATCAGTGGTAGAAGTGGTAATGGAACTTGCTCTTAGAAGAGAGTATACCAGATTAATAGTTTCTTGTTTTGGGACTGAAGTAAAAAGATTGCTAACATCAAATGAAAGCATGGTAATGTTAGGGCGAAGTTGGATTTGTTGGAGATTGTTGAAAAGATGACTTGTGTTTTTGACAGAGAAACGAGTGGTGAAGTTCGTCATGTTGTTATTAAGGTTGTGTGTGTGTTTGGGCATTATTGGCTTCGGAGTCAATGTCCATTCGCCATCTTACCTTTTTGGGATTATTTGTATTATTTATGCGGAAGCTCTAAAGGAGTGCTTCCTGCTTTCTACTGATTTGTTCTATTATGTATCCAATCACAATCCTGCTCCAATCTTACAAAGAACTATTTTATATACCTATATCTAATTTTCAACGATTTTTGTTTTTATTTGGAATTATTTCTTTTCATTGTGATTTTTTTTATCATTTTTTTATGTAGTTTTTTTTAATTTTTTTAATATTTACTTTTTTTTTTCTATATATTTTTTTTATTTTTCATTGTCTTTTTTTTTCAATATAATTTGGGATATTAGACTAGGACACAATTTGACGCTCAGGGGTCGATCAGAGCATTTAGACGAGACAGGTGGACCTCGGATAGGCATAGGGCTTAACACGAAAGGAAAAAAAAACATAATATATGTTTGTACAAAATTTGATACACATTGCAATCTTCTGCTCTTAATAGTTGAGTTAGGTTATATGGTCTGGTGATTTTGGGTATTTTGGCCATTTCTTCATTTAATAATTTAACCTCGTTTATTATTCTAGAACAGCTTAGGACCATGTGCTCCGCTGTACCTTCTTCTCCACATGAACAATTAGGAGAATCACTCAATTTTATTTTATATTTGTACTGGGGAGTTAAAACATGGTTGAACCTTAACCTGCACAAAACAGAGAAAAACCGCTTGCTTCCCGACAGTCTTGAGAACCAAGACTGGCCAGGAGGCTTGGTAACTATGTTTTTATAAAATTTTCCTTTTGGACTGTTACTAAACATTTCTCTCCATTCGGCTAGTATTATGGGTTTTACGTGGCAGGCAATTTCACTGTGGGGACATTTATAACTTAAAAGCTCTCCAGTTCTACTTCCTTTCTTAGCATCTTCGTCCACTTCTTCATTCTCTTTTATTCCACAATGTCCTTTAATCCAAACTAATGATACATTGATTTTTTTTGTTTGTAATTCTTGAAGTTTAATAATTATATTAGTCAAAATATAATTTTTCATTTAATTTAAAAGATTTTTTATGATTATTATGTGGATCAAATATAGCCCAACCTACTTTTTTATTACTAATATTTACTTTTTTTTTTCTATATATATTTTTTTTTATTTTTCATTGTCTTTTTTTTTCAATATAATTTGGGATATTAGACTAGGACACAATTTGACGCTCAGGGGTCGATCAGAGCATTTAGACGAGACAGGTGGACCTCGGATAGGCATAGGGCTTAACACGAAAGGAAAAAAAAAACATAGGTTATAAACTTAATCTAATACATAATATATGTTTGTACAAAATTTGATACACATTGCAATCTTCTGCTCTTAATAGTTGAGTTAGGTTATATGGTCTGGTGATTTTGGGTA
This sequence comes from Diabrotica virgifera virgifera, assembly GCF_917563875.1. Lineage (NCBI taxonomy): Eukaryota > Metazoa > Arthropoda > Insecta > Coleoptera > Chrysomelidae > Diabrotica > Diabrotica virgifera. Next base: position 85,450,557 of record NC_065451.1, on the reverse strand, counting down.
TTTTGGCCATTTCTTCATTTAATAATTTAACCTCGTTTATTATTCTAGAAGAGCCTAGGATCATGTGCTCCGCTGTACCTTCTTCTCCACATGAACAATTAGGAGAATCACTAAATTTTATTTTATATTTGTACTGGGGAGTTAAAACATGGTTGAACCTTAACCTGCACAAAACAGAGAAAAACCGCTTGCTTCCCGACAGTCTTGAGAACCAAGACTGGCCAGGAGGCTTGGTAACTATGTTTTTATAAAATTTTCCTTTTGGACTGTTACTATACATTTCTCTCCATTCGGCTAGTATTATGGGTTTTACGTGGCAGGCAATTTCACTGTGGGGACATTTATAACTTAAAAGCTCTCCAGTTCTACTTCCTTTCTTAGCATCTTCGTCCACTTCTTCATTCTCTTTTATTCCACAATGTCCTTTAATCCAAACTAATGATACATTGATTTTTTTGTTTGTAATTCTTGAAGTTTAATAATTATATTAGTCAAAATATAATTTTTCATTTAATTTAAAAGATTTTTTATGATTATTATGTGGATCAAATATAGCGCAACCTACTTTCTTGTTGTTCTTTGATGCATCCGTGAATATATACTGACATCTGGGAAGATACTTTTCTAAATCCTCCTCAAATATGTATTGTCTAATCCTTGGGTGAAATTTTGAATAGTCTTGGAGAAAAACACAGTTAATTGGATGGATGTTATAAATATTTATGCTATATAATGGATCTATATCTGAAGAGTATATTTCTTCTATTACGTTATTTATTACATAATATGACATAATAACTAGTAATAGTTAAACTTTTTTTCGACTTCCAATAACTATGGGTAAGATCCGATGTAAACAGTATATTGATTTTTTGGACTAAGTTGCTATTTTTAGAACTTAATTTAGCTATAAAATTGGAAGCTAAAATCTTTAGGCGATATTGTAGTGGAGTTTCTGCTACTTCGGCAAATAAACAATCAATTGGTGTACTTTTTAAAGCCCCTAGGCATAGCCTTAGACACTTATTTACTACGTGATCTATTTTTTCTAGTTGACTTTTGGAAGCTTGGTCATAGAAGAAACAACCATAATCCAGTATTGACCTAATGTAGGATTTGTACAAAAGGATTGCTACGTTTGGATCTGATCCCCATTTTGTTCCACACAATGACCGTAAGATGTTAATTCCTTTTTCAGTTTTCTTGATTAAATAATCTATGTGGTTTTTCCATGTCATTTTTTTATCCAGATATATTCCTAGGTATTTTACAGATGCCCGTACACTATACTTTGTTGTATCCAATGTTATTTCTGTTGGAATGTGTTTTCTTTTCCTCGTAAAAATGCAGACTTCTGTTTTTTTCCTGGAAATTTTTAGGCCATTTTCATTGCACCATTTATTAAGGTTCTTATAGGCTATATTCAATTTTTTGCACCCTTCTTCAATATACTGGCATGGGGAATATATACAAATGTCATCGGCAAATTGTAGTATAGAAACGGTCTCACTACATTTAATTTTACTTTCCAGATCTGCTGTATATATTAAGTATAGTACAGGGCTTAGTATACTTCCTTGTGGTAACCCAATATTGGTCGTTTTAGGTCCCAATGGTTGATCATTTATATTTATTGACACTGACCTATCGGAATATAGTAATCTTATACGTGAGGTCAAAGATTGGGAGATTCCCATTTTTTCCATTTTTTCATAAAGAATGTCTAATATGACGTTATCATATGCTATGTCTACGAAAATTGCTGGAACGGAGTTGTTATTAGTAAAAGCTATATTTATATCACTTACTAGGTTGCCGATATTTTCAATAGTTGAGCATCCTCTTCTGAAGCCAAACTGTAATTTAGGTAATTTTTTATTGTTCTCGAGCCAATGAACTAGTCTGACTTTGATCATTCTTTCTACAGTTTTTAATACACAAGAAGCTAGAGAAATTGCTCTATATGACTCTGGTTCTTCCGCATCTCGATTTGGCTTCAAAATTGGGATTGCTGTATATTCCTTCCAGCTTGTTGGAAATTCTGCCCGATTCCATATTGAGTTAATTATGTTGCGAAAAATTTCAATACTTGATTCTGACAAACTAGCGAGCATTTTATAATAAATGTTATCAACTCCAGGTGCTGTGTTATTGTTTGTTTTAAGGCTTTGTTTTATTTCCATACTTGAAAATTCACTATCTATATCATCCGTGCTCAGTGAAATAGTCGGCCGAATATTTGTTACCACCCAACTTGGAGCAATTTTATTAAAGAATGTTTCTACCCACTCACCTATTTGGATCCTATTTCTTGGGGGATTAAATGTATTTTTTATTTTCTTTATATACTTCCATATATCTTTTATTGGTGTGTTTCTGTTAAGTTGTTTGCAAAAATCTTGCCAAGAATCTTTTTGCTTTGTAATATTTTTTTGGCGACTGCTACTGAATTTTTATATTTTAAATAGTTAGTTAAATTTGACTGCCTTTTATAAAGCAAAAAAGCTTCTTGTTGACATTTAATAGCATTTGCACATCTCTGATTCCACCAAACTTTGCTAAATTCTGATTTGATCTCTGTTCTCTTCTGTGGGATTGCTAGTTTTGTAGCATGATTTAGTGACTCTATAAAACTTTTATATGACCTTTCGTTATTACTTCCATCTAATTGTTCATCTACTATCTGAGAGAAAAAAGACCAGTCAGCTTTATTTAAATTAACTTGGTTTTTACACTTAAAGGATAATTTAGTAGTATTAAAATGTGCTTCAATTAGAACAGGAAAATGATTGGAAGTACCTAATGGTGTAATATCAGTTTTCCAATCACAATTTAAAGTTATATCTCTAGAGCATATTGTAATATCTATAGCAGATTTGTTATTACAGTGGAACCCCGTTAACTCGGATTAATTGGGACCGCGGCCGATCCGGGTTAGCCGGAGAAAATGGTAAAAATTAATAAAATATGGTATGCTTACAGATAAACTCCGTTATAATTGTCACACAGACACTGGTAAACCACGTTCGCATTCCACACAAAACCACACATACAAAGCGTCGTCAAAAGTCTCATTCTTAGCTTTATTAGCTTTGCACCGATTACCGATTAAACTGTCTTTTGTTATCATTTTGAAAAAAAAAATCTTCGATTTTAGTTCTATTTTTCTTCCAATCCGATACTGTAGATGTACCGACACCATAATCTAATGCTGCAAGATTCACCTTTATCAATTCTACTTAATGCTTCTAGTTTCTTTTCCATTGTCACTACAACATTTTTACGTTTTGTTGCCCTTATAGACAAAAGACACGCAAACACAAAATCTGAATAAATTTACGAACGATTACAAAACGGAAGCGAACAATAATACGACTTTACTACACACAATACCGTCTCTGATGTTATGTTATTTAAATAACAGTGATGACTAGACCATTGTTAAAAAAAGAATTTTAATAGTCTTTTCTAAACAATGCTAACACAGACAGTTTCAAAAAAATAAAGGACTATGGTATATGTAGCTCAATCCGGTTCCATTATCTCTCAAATATTATATTACATAGAGTTGGTACAAAACCTCGTGAACCTTGAAAATGCGTATGTATAACCGAAATAAAATGAAGCCAAAAACATACGACTATTTTATTTGCTGCGAATTGCGCGACAGGGTCCCATCTGCACCCTGATATTTTCAGTAATGTCGGATTCATCAATCGTTTCGTTCGTATATTGACATCACCAAATGAATGAATTAGGTTCACGAGATTTTGTAACAGCAATACATTTTTATTGTTGAAATGTTTGTCTGATAAAAATCGGTCCGGGTTAGCCGGAGTTCCGGGTTATCGGGGGCCGACTTATCGGGGTTCCACTGTACTTCCAAATCTAGGTATTAATGTTTCGCTTCCTGTATTTAAATAATTTAAGTTACACTCCTCTATAGCACCGAGAAGACTTGAACCCGCTGTCTGAATAACTATTTCCCCATGCAGTATGATGACAATTGAAATCTCCTCCTACCAAAAATGGCTTTTCTAAGCTATCAAAAAAGGTAACTCAATCTGTTTCTCTAATGTTTAGTTTTGGTTTGGCATATATAGAGTATAGATGGATTTTTATATTTTTATTTATTGACACTGATACCGACACACATTCGACATCCTTTATCGGAGTAAATTTTGGCTTAGGAAAAAAGGTAAAGTATTTTCTTAATAAGATTGCAACTCCTCCAAAATTGTCATTACGGTCCTGTCTAAATATATTAAAATTATTAATACAAAAATGTGAAGATTTCTTTAACCAAGTTTCCGAAAGCAAAACTACATTAATTTTATTGTCGAAAATGTATTTTTCAAAGTGACCTTTATTACACAAAATTGATCTAGCATTCCATTGCAGTATATTTAAGTTACTCATAGTCAGATAAAATTTGCGTTATACTGTCTTTTATGTTTTCAATAATTGTACTATTTTTAATTTCTACATTTGAAAAAGTTAAAATATCTTTGATAAGGTTTAATAATGATTCGCAAGTTTTTATCTGTTTATTTACCGTGTTAGAGTCATCACAACCATTATTATAATTTGGTATATTTTTAAACTTATTGAAAACGGGTTCTGTTAAAGTTTTTGGATTTGAAATTATTTCTTTACGTTTTTCGAATGTTTCATCGATCTCTGGGGACATAGCTAACCTCCTTCTTTTTAAAGTAACAGTATAACGGTTAGAATTTGTGTTTTTTGTTGCTACACTTGAAAAACTTGTTTCATGCTTAGAAGACGCCTCGGCGTATGATAGGTTTTCATATACCATAGTTCTTTTTATATTCTTCTGTCTAATGAATTCTGAACAATTTTTTTTATCAGTAGCGCAATGCTTTTCTTTACAATAAATGCATATTGGTTCATTTTTTTGGCAGCTTTCTGCCTTATGATCTTCTCCACAATTTTTACAACGTTCTTTTGATCTACATTGCAGACTGACGTGTCCAAATCTTAAACAATTCAGGCACTGAATTATTCTTGGCACGTATTTTTCGACTTCATACACCATTTTTTCTACCTTTGTGGGTAAAAGTTGACCTCTAAAGGTAACTATAATAGTAGTTGTTGGAACAATTTCATTTTGGTCATTTTTACGTGAAATTCTTTTTACGTGACTTACTTCAAAATTGTTGCCCAATTTCGGTTTAATAATTTCTTTTCAATTCCTGTTCCGATAATTATACGTCTATTTGTCTTACGACCCCCCTTACATGTGTAAAAAACATTGTATGTATCGTATTGTTTATCTTTTAAGGTCTGTGCTGTTAATAATTTATTTGCGCTTGTATAAGAAGTTAATTCGACCTTTATTTTATTAGCTCCTATTATTGATATGTTAGCTATGTCCTGTTTAATTTCTGGAACAGAATTAATAATCAGTCTAGAGGTAGCTACCCTATGGAGATTCCCTATTTTCCCTGTTTTACTTTGAATATAAACAAAAAATGGAGCATTATCTTTAGAAGAATATTGATTAATATTTTTAATGACCGTATTTACGTCTACATTTTTCCCGGAAACAGTTTCAGAAACATGAACAGTACTTATCTGTGAATTGGGATTTTGAAATCCTCTAAATTCCTCCACTGGCGAAGCTGGAAGATCCGGACGGGACACATCCATTACACATTCTAACTCATCTTTATCGGGGGGTTGTCCACCCCCGCTATTAACGCGCATGATTTAAAAAACACTTAGATTTCACTTTTTTTAATATCGATATGTGTACTTTAATATGAATAACTAGTTTTTTAATTACGAGGTGAAAACACCGATTTCGTTAATTAGATTTTAAGTATCGCACGTCTTATCAATTTGAGGAACCGAAACAGACTGTTATTAAGGTTGAGTATGAATTTTGAAAGAATGGAAACAGGAGTGTTTATGAAGCTAACAACTGGACAAATGGGATCCCCTCTTTATGTATCTTAGGTAAACCATACAGTCTTGGTGTTAACGAATTACTAGGTATTTTATATGAAAGTGCAAATTGTTCAGAGAAAAATTCGGTAAATGGTTTGAGGTTATCTTTGAGTTTGTTGATGAATTTGTTTGGAGGGATCTTCTGGGAGTGACACCAAATTATTATCAGAAAGAAAAGTAGTGACTTTGTCAATATAGAGAGTTTGGTCTAGAATAACCAGAGAATTGCCTTTGTCTGCCTTGCTAGTTATTAAGTTATTAGATTTGACTTTCATTTTTGATGGAATTAAGGGTTTTAAGATGATTTTGATGTTGCTTGTCAGAAAATTGAGGAAAGCTGGAGTTCAGAACTATGTTCTGAGAAAAGGCAGGCACATTAATAGACGAGGCGTTGTTAGAAGTGTTTAATGACAAATTAGTGATGGAATTATTAGAAGGTGAAATGTATTTATGTTTAAATTTATTAATAGTATTGAAATAGGAGTTTCTGATAAGCTTTTTGATTTAATGGAACGGAGAGGTTTTAAATAATAATATCTAGCTCAATTGAAAGACTCTGGAGGTCTTTTTCAGAGACCTTTCTCGGAATTGAGTCTTGGCACAAAGTCTGTGTACTATCATTCGATGAAATGAAAATACGAACAGCCTATGTCTTCGACAAAGTTAATGACAAGCTCTTGAAACCGTACAATTATTTGCAGGTTGCCGAGGTTTGTTAGACTCACGGAAGCAACTTATATTCTTTGATTTTAATAGGAAAATGGATAAACAGCTATTTAAAATTATTGAAATTGACGAAGATGCAGGCTTTTATGTATCGGCTACTGTTAGTGATCTAGGAGGATGAAATATGGGACTGCACAATAGTCTTGAAATAAGTCCAGAAGAACCTTACTTTGCAGATCCAACGAATCATATAGTACACATACGAAGACATGAGTTGATAAAGGTGCTATGTCCATTTTTTTCAAAAAATGACTTATTTGTATATTTGGTTACCTAAAGTCGTAATACAACCCCTGAATAACTCAAGATTCTTAAATTGTTAATAATAAGGATTATTTTAATTGATAAAGGTACTATGTCCTATGACTAAGTACCCTTTTTTATTAGATAAAGGTGCTATGTCCATATTTAAGGACCACTAGATAGTGGGAAAGTTTTATTTACATGGTAGGTGCCATGTGACATTTTAAGGTTATGTTTGTTGTTTATCACATCTTTCAACATGGGTTCGAGAAGTAAAAGAATGTTAGAATTAGTAAAAAACAAGAAAATATGTGTTTCAAATAAAGGTAAGTCCGAATAGAGAATTTTTTTGTAGATAGAAACTGTATTTTGTACTTCTCTAGAGGTCAATACCTATGCGGTGATTTTGGAGCAGCCAAGCACTAGTGGACTTCAAAAGAAGGTCAACTCTAAAGCAGGTAAGCATATTAAAAAATTTTTTACTACCTTTATTAATTAATCATCTCTTTTTAATAACAATTTACCCCCTCTGCGATTCAATTTTTTATTTAAAAAAATATAGATATAATATACATTACTTGAGTTATTATTACATACATACCTACCTATGTACATAAATTAAATTTTTAGACTATATGGATAATTGTACTGATGAAAGTGTTACATCAGGCAGCGAATATTCCCCTTCCAGTGAAGAAGATTCAGAAGAGGATTCTGATAACTCAAATATTTCTTATTCGACGAGTCTCATAAACAAATATCTGGATGTTGATAGAGTCAAACGTAAAATGTTTTCTGATAACCAAGAAATTAAAAAGGTAAAGCTAAAAAAAGTTAAGATTAAGAAATAAAAATAGAAATTAGAAATAAGTATAAATTTAATAAATAACTAAGATATTTTTAAGGTTCCGACAAACAGCAGGGAAACCCCGGATAGGATTGACGAAGTGCAGGAGGAAATACCTCGAGAAATACGTATAGAAGACCATAACCAGCAATTCCATGTTACTGCCGATGAAATAAGTAGAAGAGAAATTGTTAAACCAGTTTTAAAAATAACTAAAAAAAGAGTCCGGAAACCTGATAATTGGAAACGAAATAAAGCTGCAAGGTTAAGACAACAAGGTAAAGAATATATTTCTCAAAAGACTGGTAAAGTGATGGAAGAAAAAACAATTAAAAGAGATTTACTGTGTAAAGAAAAATGTAGACTAATCTGTACTGAGAAGTTTAGTATTGCAAGCAGAGAAGAAATTCTAAGAAAATTTTATAAGCTAGATACAAATTCCAAAAATATTTTAATTTTTAAAAGTATTAAGATGCAGGAAGTTAATCGTCACCGCCCTCGTAAAAATATAAAAACGAAAGCTTACAGCTTTAAATATTTTATTACGTGTGATAAAGAAAATACACTAGTGTGTAAAGATGCTTTCTGCTCTTTATACCGAATTGGACGAAAAAAAGTCTTTACAGCTCAAAATGACTTAAAATCTGGCCAGGTAATGCCCTCACCACATAAGCAAGGGCATCACAAAAATCCAAAAAAAATATCCGATGAAGTAATAAACTGCATTGAAAATCTAAAAACCCACATAAAAAATACCTTTCCCCTTTACTAAATATTAACCGACTTCATCAACTGTATATAGACGATTGTCAAACAAAAAAGCTCGAAACTAAATATTTCGTAAAGGCCTCTTTTTACAGACATATATTTGAAACAAGGTTTAACTTATCTTTTGGTGTACCAAAAAGTGATACTTGCAGTTTATGCGATGCTGGAGAGAACTCTTTAGAGCACTCGAATAATTTTCAACTTGCTTTTGCGCAGCAGAAAGTTGACCGCGAAGCAGTAAAAATTTCCAAAGAAAAATGTTACATAACAATGGATCTTCAACAAACGATGCCTTTGCCAAAGCTATCAACGTCAAAATCTTTTTACTTAAGACAAATGTGGCTATACAACTTTGGAGTCCACTGTTTAACCAGTTCTGGTCATAAGTCCTATTTTTTTACATGGACTGAGGATATTGCCAATAGGGGAAGTAATGAAATAGGAAGTTGTTTGCTACGATTTTGTCTGCTTCTTAAAGAAGAAAATCCCCAAATTGATCATTTAATAATTTGGTCAGATCAATGTGGGGGGACAAAACAAAAACTTCTCCATTATTAACCTTTTTCAATACCTAATATTAAATAAAATATTTAAGATCATTGACCATAAATTTCCCGAAGTTGGTCACAGTTACCTTGACTCTGACAGAGACTTTGGAAGAATAGAAAAGGTTCTTAGAAAACATCAGAATATTTATATACCAGACCAATATCGGGAAATTATTAGATCTGCGAGTACCAAACAAAGTGTATGCCTTAAAATGGAACATTTTTTTTATTGCTTTGAAACTCTACCTGCAAAACTTCATTTAAACAAAAGACTCACTAATAGTCTTGACCAAAAAATAAATTTTCGAGATAAAGTGAAGTGGCTAAGAGTAAGTTGTTTTGGAAAATACTTTTACAAAACTAGTTTAGATCCGTTTACCCCATTTATGGAAGTTGACTTACAAAAAAAAAAGAGAACTGATAGTACAAAGTAATCAAGTTGTTTTACAAAAGTTACCTAAATGCGGTGGTTTGACTTCTGAAAAAATTTCAAATCTATAAGATCAACTTAAGTTTATTCCAGCAGAGTATAAATGGTATTATGATATTGTTTTAGAAGAATGTTTGAAAAACCCTAAGAAAAAACGTAATTCATGTTAAATTTAAATGTTTCTGTGTCTTTGTTTATAAATTTTTAATGTATCTTACTTTGCTTTTGTTAATCTGCAAATAAAATTTAATTTCCAGATTATTTAATAGTTTTTTTATTATTTTTTTAAAATTTAAATACAACATAGGTGACAACACCTTTCTCTACTCAAGTTTATACCAACATCTGCATAAAATGTTGGTTGATTAAGGTGCTATGTCCATTAAAATTAAAATTACTAAAAAAGTTTAAATTCTAGAAAAACAAAAAATATTATATAAAAAAGTACAAAACGATTCTAATCTAATAAGATATTGGTAATTTTTATAAAATTTATTAAAAAAAATATATAAGTGAAAACGCGTTTCCTTCAATTACTCAATATCTGAAAAAGTGGACATGGCACCTTTATCATCTCATGTCTTCTACTATGTGATACACCGCACCTCTTAAAATTAATAGAAAACACATTTTTGGATCTTGGTTTTGTTAATTAATGGGCAGGAGGTCAATAAAGATGTTTCTATGTACCGACCATTAAAAAATATGGATTCAATTCTTACCATTATAAGCTTAAGGTGGTGGAGGTGGTGAGTAGCTTAAAATCATTAATATACAATGCATCAAGGGCATCAGGGAACCTTCAGATGAAGTTTCACTTGAGATTTCAATTATGCTCGATCCTACAAAAGAATACAGCTTTAGGTATTTATAATTCTTTATACAATGTTTAAATTTAATTAATATTTCAACATTGAAAGAAGGTTAAAAGAAATACTGTCCTCGTGCTGGAAACAAAAACAAAAAACTGAGCCACATTTTTTTATTAAGGGGGGTATAGTATTTTTGATTATTATTTTCGATTTTTTTTTATTGGCTTATTTGATTGTAAATATTTTCAAGAGTATACCATTAAAATTTCAAGTTAATCCGAGCAAAATTGACGGAGATATGGATATATACAAAAATTTTCTTAGTATTATATTGACAAAACTACATTTTTTTAAACGCGTTTTCTGAAAAACATAATTTTTGAGGCGGTGTACATCATAACTCAAAAAGTAATGCACCGATCTTTCTGAAATTTTGCACACTTCTTTTTTAGATATTTTACTAGGTAGTGACGTCGAGTTTTTGCTTATTTTAATATTTTTTTTGTTTATATTACCATTTTTCTCTTTACCGAACACACTTTTTTTTGTTTTTTTCGATTTTTTCACTTTAAAGTTATACCATGAATTTAAAAATCAATATAATCATAAAAACTCGACGTCACTAACTCAAAAAACTCTTAAACTAAAATAATCTTTTTGGTTTATATGTTTCAAATGATTCTGTCCGAAGATATGGTGTACACCGCAAATCATCTTCTTTTTTGGATCATCTACTTAAAAATGACGCCATTGCTTCATTTTTTAATATTTTTGAATAAAAATTTAACTAAATAATCTTCAAGTGTTGTTCTTTAAGATATCCTTTTACCCATTTAATTTAACCCTACCACTTTCAAGGGAAAACGTTTTAAAATTATGCAAAAAAACGCAGAATTAACTATCCCCCCCCTCTTAATACTAAAACGAGCAGTGAATTTGATGCCAGCCACCAGTATGCGGTTGGCACTGATGTGCCTGATGTGAGATTTATTTATCATTTTATTAGAAAGACAGGTAACAAACATTATTTTAGAATAATGTAACACATGGTACCTACTCAAAAGAAGAGTATACTTTTTCTTTCTAGACAGAAAAATTTATTCCTTTTCTTGTATAAAATCTAATAATTAATAAAACATAAAGATTTAGGCTGACGTTGTTGACTGAGAAGTAGTCAAAAGTTGCTCAACAATATTTTTAGACTGTCTATGTTCAGCTCTTTGCACCCGTTTCTTTTGAATGGCTGAAGAGTAGCGGATTTTTTTATTTAGGTAAATAAAGCGTAGGTACTGCCACATATTTGAGTTTTGGACAAATTTTTGATTAATAATTTAATAGTTCCTGTTATAAATTTTTTTGTAAATCTTCAGTTTTGAAGTGCTTGGAACAAATTCTTGCAGTATTGCAATTAAAATTATAGCTAACTAATTTGTCATTAAATACTTCTAACACCTCGTCTATTAATGTGCCTGCCTTTTCTCAGAACATAGTTATGAACTCCAGCTTTCCTCAATTTTCTGACAAGCAACGTCAAAATTATCTTAAAACCCTTTATTCCATCAAAAATAAAGTCAAATCTAATAACTTAATAATTAGCAAGGCAGACAAAGGCAAGTGTCTGGATATTCTAGACCAAACTCTCTATATTGACAAGTCACTACTTTTCTTTCTGATAATAATTTCGTGTCACTTCCAGAAGATCCCTCCAAAAAATTCATCAACAAACTCAAAGATAACAAACCATTTACCGAATTTTTCTCTGAACAATTTGCACCTTCATATAAAATACCTAGTAATTCTTTAACACCAAGACTGTATGGTTTACCTAAGATACATAAAGAGGGAATCCCCATTCGTCCAGTTGTTAGCTTCATAAACACTCCTGTTTCCATTCTTTCAAAATTCATACTCAACCTTATTAACAACATGACGAACTTCACCACTCGTTTCTCTGTCAAAAACACAAGTCATCTTTTCAACAATCTCCAACAAATCCAACTTCGCCCTAACATTACCATGCTTTCATTTGATGTTAGCAATCTTTTTACTTCAGTCCCAAAACAAGAAACTATTAATCTGGTATACTCTCTTCTAAGAGCAAGTTCCATTACCACTTCTACCACTGATTCAATTATTCAATTATTACAATTTTGTCTAGCTCAAGACTTCTTTGTATTCAACAATAAATATTACAGATAACCTGATGGTTTAGCCATGGGTAGTTGCCTATCTGCTCTTCTATCTGACATTTTTATGGATCATTTGGAATCCGTACATATGAAAAATCCTGAAATTCTCCATTGGTATCGTTATGTTGATGATTGTTTATTGATCATCTCAGGAACTCAAATACAGCTGATTGATTACTTGTTAAAATTAAACAAATCCACCCCAATATTAAATTCACCATGGAATTAAAGTCATCCCAATCAATTAATTTTCTTGCCCTCACTGTTACCAGATTAAATGACCACTTCGATTTCGGTATCTTTAGGAAACCGACACAGACTGACCATGTCATACCACTATCCTCTAACCACCCAATGTCACACAAACTTGCCACCTTTCACAGTTTCATTGTGAAAGTTGTTAAAGTATCCAACAACTTAGGACAATCTCTATTCAATTCCAAAGATAGTATCAATTACATGAATCGTAGTGGTGTTTATAGACTACAATGTTCTGACTGATGCTATTTACATAGGAAGAACTTGTAGATCACTTGCTTCTCGCTCTCTTGAACACATCAAAAGAGAGAACACCTCTACCTTTTCCCAACATCTCAAACATAAAAATCATACTTTGAATATCCCAGATGATGTCGCTATACTTCACAACATCCCACAGAAAGACTTCTTAAAATTAGACTTGTATGAGGACCTAGAAATAATCAAAGAAAAACGAAAAAGTCCGAATTGTGTCAACCGCCATGTTTCGTTCAATCGGGATTTCTAACCACTCCATCGACAACTTTTTTCTTGACACATTTACAATATCACCTTTCACCCCCCTTCTACTGCTTCGTTCACATTCACACTTATAATTTATCTGGTACTAGCCACAATAATCTTCAGCCATCAAACCACTTTTATCTATCCATAACATACATATAAATTACTGATATCATCATCCACAGACATCCACATTATACAAATTTTCATCTACATACAACCCACAACCTTATTTCTACATATGGCTATTCTCACCCTACCTATTCAATCTGTCATTACCAACATATAACACTCATTTATAATAAAACCAAATCAAAAGTCAAATGTTCTTTCTGGGTCCCGTTCATGTTCCTTTCTCATTAATTTCCTAACAGACATTTCATACCCCCCAACCCCTACAAGTCAATGTTAATAGATTATATACTATTAGTGCTCAAAGGGCAACATGGTTCCCTGCTCGAATAGAATGTATGGTTCTTGCCAGTTCAATGGACTAAGAGTTGGTCTGTGTTATAAACAACAAATTTCGCCCACAAACATTATTATGTCTATTGCGAAATTCACACTGGGAGTGCAGTACGGTTAAGATAGGAATGCGCATTCAGTGTTGCCACAGTTCCTGTGCGACGCCATGTTTATATAGGGAGATAGTTGGTCAGCCCAATAGGTAAATATGTTTGATTCAAATTGAGACAGTCACCAGATGTCCTCACAATTTCTGTCAGGGTCGCAACGTCAAAATACATAGACACCAAGTTGGATACGATCCTATTCATACATATTAAGAAAATTATATAGAAGATTATATTTCAAAATTATATTAATGATGTCATGCTACTATACATTATAAAGCGTATTCGCGGTGTGCAAGTACTTGGAAAGGGAAACGAGAAACGACGGTGCGCGAGTCGCGGAGAAATATTGCATCTATCTTAAATAATTCATATTGTCAATTGAAATTGTCAAATTGAAGTATATTTCATACCTTCTGTCATTGACGCAGAAAAATTATATATTGCTCCACAATATTGATATGATATGCAATTATTATATAAAGGTAAATTTAATTAATTGTATTTTGCTTGCAGTACTGCATTTTAATAACTGATTTTATTTACTACATACAATTGTTTACGTTTGCTAAACATAACCTGCATCTTATTTTTTCTTCTTATTATTTTTTTGGACCATGGTCTTGACAATTATCCAGCAACCAGGACTAATATAATTGGCCAATATAATTAAAAGTTCGAATAAAAGTACAGAGCGTAGAAATAGGGGTCGCTTTGCCGAACTTGCACGGTCCCAATATGCGTCCATAAAGTAACGCATAAATTCATTATTTCGTAAACCGGCGACTTTAAGTAAAAATTTCTGATTTTCTGGCATATATATAATACTAGTGACATCATCCATCTGGGCGTGATGACGTAATCGATAATTTTTTTAAATATGAATAGGAGTCATGTGATAGCTCATTTGAAAGAATATTCTATTCTCTATTCACTACAATTTACATAGCAACATTAACATAATTTTTTATACAGGGTGTTCAAAAAACATTTTTTTTAATTAAAATAATTCAAACAAAAAGGATGTATGTAATTTATTTAATTCAAATGCGTTTACTACTGTCAGAAAACAGAAAAAAATTTAATTGACAAATAAACATTGATTTTCACTTAAACGAAATGTTCAAACTGGCAAGAGGCAGGTGGGTGGCAGTTTTAACATTGAATTTAAGCGAAAAACAATATTTATTTGTGAAATAAACATTTTTTTTCCTGTTTTCTGACATCATTAAAACGTATTTTGAATTAGATAAATTACATACATTCTTTCGGGATTTTGCTGAGAAGTCGCAGGTTTACGAAATAATGAATTTATGCATTACTTTATGGACGCACTGTATATAATATACTAGCATGACATCATTACTTCAATTTCTAAATATATTCTTCCATATATATTTATTTTTCTTAATATGTATGCGAGTTGGGGTGTTATGAATAGGATCGTATCCAACTTGGGGTCTATGCATTTTGACGTTGCAACCCTGACAGAAATTGTGGGGACATCTGGTGACTGTCTCAATTTGAATCAAACAAATTTTCCTATTGGGCTGACCAACTATCCCTATATAAACAATGGCGACGCTCTTGAGAGAGCAATCAACAACTGGGGAAGATCAACAACCCTGTGCGTTTATTCTCCATTAGAAATGTATTGCCCCATCTTAACTATAGTGCACTCTCGGTGTGAATTTCTCTCTAGCACAACATACAGAGACAATGTTTGTTGAGACCATCAGAGTGATTCAAAGCAAAAAAATGGGAATTAGTTATTATTGGGGGTTAAAAGTTGATGTTCAATTAAACAAACATGGTGACTGAAAGGGTTAAGTAGACGAATTAAAAGGGCTAGACTCATATGTTGGCAGAATTTGTGTGCCATGCTGGAAGAAGACATATGGGGCGAAGCATATAAAGTTGCCAAAAGGTCTGTGGTTCGAGACCCTATATACCCTTTGTGCAAAAAGAAAGATGGAAATACCAAACACCCTATTTCTAAGGAAGGCCGACAACACATTTCTATGGATAGATAACAATATTCGACCTGCTGAGGTCACTTCTGAAGAGATCATACAAGCAGCAGAAAATATAAAGGCAGGTAAAGCACCAGGTCCAGATAAAGTAACACCAGAAGCAATAAAACTGATTTTCCACAATAAACAACAAGATATGAGAACAAAGCTAGGAGAGACAAGACCAGAGAATATAATGAATGTAGCCATGCAAAGCAAATAGAACTTCAACATGAGAGTTGACTTAATAAGCGCAAAAGAGAGCGAGATAAGATGGGAGATGAAAGAGTGACAGAAGACAGTATTAACACGTTGAACGCTGCAAAGCAATATTACGGCTCTCTGGGCCAACTTAGCTGTGGTCCATACAATATAGCAGTCACTGCGAAGCAAGTACGATTCGCGCGGCCCTGTAAGTAAAATAAGCGTGAATCGTATATGATTCGCGCGGCGTTCAGCGTGTTAAAGATATTTTATCTCGTATTTTATTTTATATTTTATTCATACATCTTGTATCTATACACTTTTATCTTTGCACTGTTCTTATCAATACTTATTCTCATCTTGTTTTATTTTAGTTATATACACTTACACAGATTACAAACGGCCGGTGGGGGATGGAGTCCATGTGCCATATTATAGTTGGTGTGTGACAGAGAAAGTATTCGTATTAATGAAAAAACAAATAATATAAAATGTTTTATTTCATTATTTCGAATACTTTCTCATACACCGACTATAATAGGGCACAAAGACGCAATCCCCCACTGGCACGTTTAGAATATGTGCACTGTACATCCTTTTATTTCAATTTTTTACATAATTTCTTTGTACACAGTACTCATACTTGTACACATGTGTTACTGGCTTCTGGAACAAATTAAAAGAAAGACTACTCCTCAGTAGGCTTCACCCACATAGAGTAGAGATACGGTTAGCAGAGGGGCAGTCAATATAATGTTTGCTAAAAATACGTACTGGTTGTCTGCAGCTGGAATCAGGGGGGTTTTAGTGGGTTGGCAGTTGAATTTTGCAGTTGAATTTTCACGATTGATTCGCTGTGCTTCACAGGTGTCTGGATCAGGCAAATGGACTAAATACCACATGTGTGCACCAGGGTCGAGGACAGCACACTAGTTCCTTGGAGTGTTGATCCAGTCTAAAAAAAAAGTTATATTACTTTGAGGGAAAACCTTGTGGTGCGTTAAATGGGAGGGGGGGGGGGAAGAGGAGGCCAAAAATTCTTAAAAATTGCGCTGTGTAATACTAGAGAGCTCCATAATATGTTACTACCTAAAAGAAGGGGTCAAGTAAGTTGCGCTAAGGGACATCTGATTTTATGGATGTATAATCTTATCAATAATATCATTTTCAATTGGAGATAATTAATCGCTTAAATATGATTTCAGTCAAACCAAGTAAATTAATTAGCTCTTATCACATTAAGGGCGGATTGTTCGAACGCTAATCAACAATGATCATTATTAAATATTTAATTACTGTCACCAAAACTGTCAATGTCAACTTTGTTCGGGTTGCTGAAAACATAATTAATTACAATTATGAGATTTATTATTAATTATGTTAATAATTATTGTTATATTAATTGATTATAGTC
Organism: Diabrotica virgifera virgifera; assembly: GCF_917563875.1. Lineage (NCBI taxonomy): Eukaryota > Metazoa > Arthropoda > Insecta > Coleoptera > Chrysomelidae > Diabrotica > Diabrotica virgifera. Next base: position 85,433,060 of record NC_065451.1, on the reverse strand, counting down.
TCAGAATTGTAATTAATTATGTTTTAACAATTGACATTGACAGTAATTAATTATTTGATAATGATCATTGTTGATTAGCGTTCGAACAACCGGCCCTAAGTGGTGTAGCTGCAGCATGTGACATGTGGCACAGCAACTCTTAATGTATTAATTAATTAATAAGGTATTAACTCTATGTTCTGGATGTACACAACATAATGTAAGGGTTGAATACATAGTCAACGTAAAATAAATTGACACAGTGAAAATTGGAACTGCAAAGGATGGTTAGGTATTGGTAGCAAATAAGGTATGGTTCATACAGTATAAATACTGTTGCATGTCATCCACATCATAGTAAGTGACATCACATGATGTCACTGAAGACTGTTATAGAATTGTTTAGCAAGCTAAACTGGAGTTACAGCCACTAGACATATTTGATTATATACTCGTATAAATAATTAGAACCTCAAAATAACGAACCTCTATTTAATCGACTACGGATATAACAGACAAAAAACAGATACGCAATAAAAATGCGAAAAATTTGAGATATTTTATACCATGGTTTTTCATAGTGATAGAATATTATTGTTATTGTAAAATTTATAATTTCCAATTAAAACTGTGTAAACTGTAAGTTGATATTTTGTTTAAATATACCATAAAGACTAATTTTCTCCTAGCTATATTGCAAATAACTCAAAACATACAACCTTTTAATAGTTAAACGGGAAAAATAATTAACACAGAGAGTGCAAAATGGTTGTTATTACAACCTTTTTTCTACTAATACTCATGTTTAATCTCAAGGTTGTATCTCAATCAAAATCAAGATTCTTAATAGCTAATAAAATTACGAAGCATACATCTCACAGTAATCCCTTATTATGTTATAAATATCATATCACATAGTGTCTTCTTCTTCTTCTTCAGCCTATGTTCGTCCACTGCTGGACATAGGCCTCTTCCATTTGTTTCCATCGATTTCTACTCTTGGCAATTCTCCTCCACTGTTTGCCCACGACTTGTTTGATATCATCTGCCCACCTCTTCTGTGGTCTGCCTACTCCTCGCCTGTTCTCTCTTGGTCTCCAGTTTGTTAGTCTCTGTGTCCATTTTTCGGGATTATCTCGGGCAACATGTCCGACCCATTGCCACTTGAGCCTTGCTATACGTTCTGCGACATCAGTAATCTTTGTTCTTTCATGAATGTCGATATTTCGAATTTTGTCTCTCAAACTAATCCCTAGCATGGCCCTCTCCATCGCTCTTTGAGTTGTACTGAGCTGCTCTAAGGTTTTCTTTGTAAAGGCCATGGTCTCCAGTCCATATGTAGTTACAGGCAAGATACATTTGTCATAAACTCTACGTTTTAGACACATTGGTATATCTCTATTCTTCAAGATAAAGCTTAACTTGCCGAAAGCTACCCAAGACAATTGTATGCGTCTTTTTATTTCGGCTATTTGGTTTTCTTTGCCGATTTTGATGGTATGTCCAAGATATATATAGTGGTCTACATTTTCAAGACTGACGTTGTCAATAACAAGATTAGTTTGTACATTACTCATTATTTTTGTTTTCTGAAGATTCATTTTGAGACCTATTTTATTTGACTGCTGGTTTAGTTCCTTCATCATTTGCTCCAGTTCCTTGATATCTGTACTGAATAATACTATGTCATCCGCAAACCTCAAATGACTCAAACGTACACCATCAATGTTTAGACCTTTTTCCTCCCAGTCGAGCTGTTTGAATACATTTTCCAATGCTAAGGTAAAAAGTTTTGGTGAAATAGTATCACCTTGTCTAATACCTTTACCAAGGCGTATTTTTTCGGTTTTTTGATCTTCATTGATTTTGATGTGGAATGTGGCCTGTTCATAAATGTTTTTAATGAGTGTAGTGTACCGTGAGTCTATTCGAGCATCCCTGAGGGCTGACAAAAAGGACCAGGTTTCAATACTATCGAAAGCCTTGTGAAAGTCAATAAATGCCATATGTAAGGATACATTATATTCTGTGGTTTTTTCTACCAGTGTTCTGATGGTTTGTAAGTGATCGTTAGTACCAAACCCTTTTCGAAATCCCGCCTGTTCAACTGGTTGATATAAATCAAGTTTTTGTGTTATGCGGTTGGTTATTATTCTTGTTAGCAATTTGTATAAATGTGACAACAAACTTATAGGCCTGTAGTTTTCAATATTAGTAGTGTCTCCTTTCTTGTGTAAAAGTATTATTTCGGCGTTTTCCCACAGATTGGGTATTCTTTTCTCTATTAGATACCTATTCAGCAAGACTCATTATTCACATTATTCACATTAGTGTAAAAGGGTTTAATCATTTCGCTACAAATTTTTAAAAATTCATGTTTTTGTTTTTTGCCTCTCCTGTAAAATCGCTAAAAATGAGTTACAACCTTGTTCGATGGGGTGTCGATATTATATATGCTTAATCTGTGTGATACCAAGATACATTACATACCAAAGCTGTATTTGCACTGTATTTTGCAAAGAATTTCTCAGACCATTTCATTTTATAGTTCCAATAAGACATAGTTCACTTCAGATATTTTCAAAAATTGTTTTTTAAAGAATTTGTACCAGCAGTGAGAATATTTAAAGAGAAGAAACTGGGAATACTGCCGGAAGAAGTAAAATGTTCATTGATTTTAAAAAACGCTTCTGCTCATCATCTGAAAATATTCTATGTTCAGAAGATAATCAACCCATGGATCACGGAATAAATTTGGCAACCAAACGAAAATATCACAGAAAATTTATAGATGAGTAATGGTTGTATTTCGTGATGAAGAGAATGCATAAGATACAAGAGGGTAGTGTACCTTGCAAAAAGTGTTAAAATTTAAATTCAACAATAATTGATTTTCCTGCAGAATGGTATGATGTGAAAGAGCAAACATTAAAAATGGTTTGAAGAATTTTTTCGGTGGCCAACATGCAGACATAGATTTAGATGGGTTGGAAGTTCCTAATTTCTGTAGGACAATTCATAATGATGCCCGAGAAGATGTAGCCGAGATGTTTTACAATGGCTAGAAGTAGATGAAGGTGACCCTGGGTCATGACAAAGTGAAATAGCAGATGAAGTTATGAACCTAAAAATTGAGGATGTAAGTGGAGATAGGGAAGAAGACAAAACAACACTGGCAAAAATGTTTTAATCTTCAGAACAACTTTGATGCATTGAGCAATTGGTCATCTCTTAACCTTCTCCCATTGAATCCCAATAAATGTCATTGCATGAGTTTCTCAAGAAAACAAACTCAATTAAATCACGACTACTGTTATGTGAACAATGATGTGTCTTTAATTCGTGTTACTGAAATAAAGGACTTAGGGGTTCTTTTCAATTCTGATTTAACTTTTAACAACAATATTAACCAGACTGTGAATAGAGGAATGAGAATGTTGGGATTTATAATTCTTAATACTCAGTCCTTGTCAGCTTATGCATCTAAAGTAGCTTTTACAGCCTATGTCAGTTCCGTTTTAGAATATGGATCTGTTATATGGAACCCACACTATTACGATTCAGTTAAGGGGATGGGTACGTATTTTCAGCTGCAATGCTATTCAAATGGGGATTCATTTTTTTCAAATCCTGATAAAAACTAATATGTATTTTTGAAAAATTTAAATGCAGAATGAAAGATTACGTTATTAGCGAGGGCCAAAAGTCCTTGAAAGACGAAAAGAACCCTATTTAGTTCCACAGGTTATGGACACCAAAAGGTATTTTGCATGCATGAGTCAGGTGCCACCTACTCCGTTTGGCATTCATAACCTGTGGAATTAAATAGGGTTCTTTTCGTAGTGGCACCATAGTAGTGGCATTTGAATACATACCTAGTGATAGCAAATGCGTCAAAAGAAACATCAAAGGTATAGTACATTCTTTCACAGTTTTTGCTCTAAATTTTACAGAACCGCTTTGATTGACATAAAATTTGGCATACACATAGCCTACATGTCAAAGAAAAAAAGTGATATTGTGCTGATGTGTGCTTTTGCCCTGGGGTGACCTCTTGGGGTGCCCTCTTGGGGCTGAAAAAATATATTATGTCCAAAATAAGTCCGGAAATGGATAAACTCACTAATGTTAAGTAACTTTTGTTCTATAGAGCTTTTTCGCCAAGTCAACACTTTTCGAGTTATTTGCGAGTGAATATGTTCATTTTTCAACAAAATAACTACATTTTTAGACGGTTTTTCACAAATAACTCAAAAAGTATTTTGTCAAAAAAAACGTTCTTAGCAAAAATATAGCCTGTAAAAAAGTAAAAAAAAAATTGTGTACGCATTAGGTCTCTGGACCTCGTAGAACCAGAGTTATAGCCAATGAAAAATAGATTCATATTCACCAAATTTCAAATAGAATATTTCAAAGTGAAATATCCAAAAATTTAAGCACTTTTTGGGACAAACCCATTATAACTTTTTTAAAGTGTTTAAAAAAAGGTTTATTTCTGTTTTTATAAAAAGTTTCTAGCATTAAATTTAAGCAAGTTACGCTCAAAATAAAGTTGGTCCCTTTTGTTTTGGCAAAAAAAATCGGGAAGACCACCCCTTAGCAACTTAAATGAAATTAATCATTACCGCTCCACAAATTATTTTACTTGTTGTGTTTATATGATCTGTAAGTTTCATTGATTCAAAAGTGCTTATTTTTGAAAAAATTTGATTTTAAAGTAAAATTTATAAAAATTTGAATTTTGAAAAATATATGCTTTTTTCAAAATAACTAGACAAAAATTGATTAAGATTTGGTGTTTCTAAATTTGCATACATTCGTGATCAGTGACTAGTTCAACTTAACCCCTTTTAACTACAGCCCTTTCAAAAATAAGGACTTTGAACCGATGAAACTAACAGATCATATAAACAATACATACACGTGTCAAGAAACTTGTGAAGTCGTAACGATTAAGTTCATTTGAGATACTAATGGACATCCTAAGTCTTGACGTCACAAAATTGGGAGGAGTTTATATTTTACTCCAAACAATTTTGTTTATAATGTTAAACACTCATAAGGAATTTTTCTTATATTTACATTTATTGAACAGAACAAAAATATCGCTTGCAAATTAAAGAACTATAAAAACCAGAAACTAATTAGTTCTGATGGTGACTTGATTTTGAGCCATCGAGGCGGGCTCGCCACTTTTTCGCAAACCGAACTGTTACAAAATAACGATTGGACTATTAAGTAACGGGAGTGAATATAAGTAAGTGAAAATAATCTGTATGTGTACAATTTCTTATATTTATTGGGAAAGAACAAAAATATCGTATGCAAATTAACGAACTATAAATAACAGTAACTATTTAGGTTTGATAAGGTGAAGAGCCTCCGCGCTTTTGAGGCGGGCTCGGCACTTTTTCGCAAACCGAACAGTGACAAAATAACGATTGGACTATTAAGTAACGGGAGTGAATAATACATGCACGCTGCGCCACAAAAAATGGCTTCGAATTTGTTAACACCGGTAAAAATAATGGATAGATGCAAAATGGATTCGGACGACGACACATCAGAAAACCATAGAAAGAGGAACAGAGAAGAAGAGGAAGAATTGTTCCGAAAAATTAAAAAAGTGTCTAGATCGCCTAACAAAACCTGTAACGAAGATAATAAGCTCGATCAAATTATTAAAATGATGCATGACTTAACCACAGAAACAAAAAATTTAACAACGGAAGTAAAAGAGATAAAAGAATGAACAGAGAAAGTACTGGGAGGAATTAAACGACCTGAAAACAGAATTGGAGAAAGTTAAACAAGAAAACCAAACTAAACACAAGGAGAAGGAAGAAATGAAAAAAGAACTAAACGATATGAAAATACATGTACAAAGACTAGAAAAGGAAAGGAAAGTAAATAATGTTGTAATACAAGGCTTGCCAATAGATACAATCGATAGAAATGCACTGAAACAAACTGTAGGAAACTTCATGGAAAAAGAAATGAATATCAATGTTCAAATCGAAGAAGATATCAAACTGGGAGAAAAAACATGTTTGGTCAAACTACAGAACAAGTTTGAAAAAGAAAAGATCATGCAAAATAAAGCTAAACTAAAACACATAAAAGGCAATAAAGTATATATAAATAATGACATAACAAAAGAAGAACTACAAACACAGAAAAAAATTAGACAAGTCGCAAATGAAGAAATTAATAAGGGTAAAAGTGTTACAATAAAATATAATAATTTAATAATAGATGGAAAAACACACAAATGGAATCAATACAGCAACCGGCTAGAAGAAGACCAGGGAAATTAAAAAAACTAACAGAAGATAAAAATACACAAACAAAAGCACAAATCACGACAGACAAGGCACAGAAAAAGGAATTGAGCAAGGACGAAAATAGAAATAGAGCAAAAACGAAAGATAAACATGAAATAGACATAAGAGAGAACATATTTATAGGTGCATGGAATGTAAGAACCCTACACGAAACCGGCAAATTGGAGCAGGTAAGCCAAGAGATTGATAAGTACAAATTAGACATTGTCGGACTAAGCGAAACAAGATGGAATGGTAGTGGATCAACCCGAGTAGGTGACCAACAGCTAATGATATATTCTGGGAACACGGATGTAAATGACAAACACGAAAAGGGAGTGGCAATACTGCTAGCCCAAAAGGGGAGAAAGGCTCTAGTAGAGTGGGAACCAGTGTCAGAAAGGATTATTTGGGCGAGACTGAAGGCAAGATATTATAACATAATAGTAATAAATGTATATGCTCCCACAAATAAAAACGACGAAAATGAGAAGGAAGAATTTTACGAGCAACTACAAACAACGTTTAATAAGATTAATAATAAATATAGAAGAGATATAAAAATAGTAATCGGAGACTTTAATGCAAAAATAGGAAATGATAATAAAGGACATGAACATGTGATGGGAAAGGAGGGAATCGGAGAGAGAAACGACAATGGAAATCGATTAATCGAATTTTGTGAGCAAAATGAACTTTTAATAGGCGGAAGCATCTTTAAACATAAGCGGATACATAAGGAAACATGGAAATCACTGGGAGGGAGATACAAGAATCAAATAGACCACATAATAATTGAATATAAATGGAGAAGCTGGCTGCAAGATGTCAGGAGCTTAAGAGGTGCTGATGTGGGATCAGACCACATGCTAATCAAAGCGAGACTAAAAATGAAATTAGCCAGAGATAAAAACCAAAAAATCAGCAGAAGGAACAAGTACAACGTTGATGCCCTAAAACAAGAATGTATAAGAAATACATTCAGTGAGAAACTGGCAATTAACCGAACAGTATCACAACAAACTGGAGAGTCAGTCGAAGAAACATGGAAATATTTTAAAGAAGTGATGATGAATACAGCAAAAGAAACAATCGGATTAAAAAGAAGACAAAATAAAAAATGGATTACCAAAGACACTCTACTACTGATAGAAGAAAGAAAAAAAATCAAAGAAGAAATTCTACAAAAGGAAGGATCGGAAGAAGAGAGGTCACTTGAAAGGAAATACAAGACAAAAAACGCAGAAGTAAAAAAACAAGCCAGAAAAGATAAAAGAAACTATATAAATGAGATGCTAAATATATCGGAAGATGCAGCGAAAGAAAACGACTTACGAACACAATTTACAATTATACGAAACTTAACAGGAAAAGCACAACGAAATATACGAGAAGTAAAGGATAAACAAGGAAATAGAATAAAAAATGAGAAAGAAATAATACAAAGATGGAAGGAATACTTCGAAGAGATATATGCTAAGCATGAAATAACTCAAATCATAGAAGATGAAGTAGAATCACCAGAGCTAGAAGTGAATATTGGAGAAATTACAATGGAAGAAATTGGAAACACCCTAAAACTACTAAAAAATGGCAAAGCCGCAGGAATCGACAATATACCCATTGACATAATAAAAGCAGACACCGAGCAGTCAGTGGAGATGCTACATACACTTTTGAATAAAATATGGATGGACGAAGAATTGCCAAAGGAGTGGAAAGAGGGATTGATTATAAAAATACCCAAAAAAGGAGACTTGAGCAAATGCAACAATTGGCGTGCAATAACACTACTAAGTGCCACATCCAAAGTGCTGACCAAAATCATTTTGGAAAGATTGAAGCCGGAACTAGATAAAAAACTGAGAAACAACCAAGCAGGCTTCCGTTCCAACCATTCCACTATTGATCACATTTGCACCCTTAGAATTATCTTGGAACAAACAAATGAATGGAATAAAGATATAGATGTGAGTTTTATCGACTTCGAAAAGGCCTTTGACTGTGTAAATAGGGCACAGATGTGGAAAATCCTTAGATTATATGGGATACCACAAAAAATCATAAACTTTATTAAACTCTTCTACGAAGGATACAAAGCCAAACTAGAACATTCAGGTGAAGTAATAGAAGAAATATCCATAGAAAGTGGAGTCAAACAGGGTTGTGTACTATCCCCTACCCTATTTTTTATTATGATAGATTGGGTAATGAGGAAAGTAATCGACGATCGAACAGGCATCAGGTGGAACCTTTTCAAACAGCTAGAAGATCTCAAATTTGCAGATGACATCTGCCTGATAACTGAACACCGAAATCATATGTAAGCAAAAATTGACAAATTGGCACAGTACTCCGACACAATTGGACTTCGAATAAACACAGAAAAAACTAAACTTCTAAAAAATAATAACCATCCAAATAATAAAATAATGATAAACGGTAAAGAAGTAGAAAAGGTAGACAAGTTCACATATCTGGGATCTGTCATGGAAAGGAGCGGGGGGTGTAAAAAGGATATATAGACGAGAATAACAAAGGCGCAACATGCATTCAACGCCTTAAATAAAATTTGGCAAACAAACGAAATATCAGAAACAACAAAAATTAAAATCTTTTAACAGTTGCATTAAAAGTATGGAGCAGAAACATGGAAACAGGACGAAAATACAACTAAAAAACTACAAACATTTGTAAACAAAGCTCTAAGAAAAATCCTGAAAATATACTGGCCAAACAAAATAACTAATACAGAACTATGGGAAAGGACAAAGCAAGCTAACGTATCTACTACAGTCAAGGACAAAAAAAATGTAAATGGGTCGGCCACACGAAGAAAAGACCAAAGCAGCATAGCAAGACAAGCACTTGAAAACCAACCAGAAGGGCAGACCAGACAACAGCTGGAAAAAAACAACAACGAGAGAACACGAAAAAATTGGACTAAGATGGGGCGAAGTCAAAAAGAGAGCAAAAGATAGAAGAGAGTGGAGGGAATTAGTTTACAATTTATCCAGAGAATAAAAACAAAAGAAGATGCGCTGTCCCGGCCAGACAGCAATCTTAAACTTTTGGCCAAGAAACACATAAGCGCCCAATATTCCACAAGGAGGGATGGAACGAGAGAGAGATAAGGAATTTTTAATTTATTGTTTATATGATTTGTGTTACAAAATAAGACTTTTCATTTAGGTATTTAGTTACAGTACCTTATATACCGTAGGCCCTAGATATAGCAGACTACCCTGCTATACTCCCAAAGCCGCGTGCGGTATAAAACGGGAGACTATTATTATTTAGTTACAGAAACGTGTCAATTAAGACATTTTTATTCGTTTTTGCCAAGGTGAGTTAATTTAATGCAATGATTAGAACGTAAGCAGTTTTGAGGTTATGTTTATTTTCAACCACTAAGGAATAAAAACCATCAGAGCAAAAATGAATAAAAATCTCTTAATTAACACGTTTCTTTAACGAAATACCTAAATGAAGTCTTATTTTGCCACACAAAGCACATAAATGAAAAATTCCTTATGACCATTAAATGGTCATAAGGATGGTCATAATGGTCATTAAATTTTAATGTTATACCTAAACAAAATTGTTTGGAGTCAATATAAGCTCCTCCCAATTTTGTGATATTTGTGACGTCAGACTTAGGCTGTCCATTAGGGGGTGATTTTCCCAATTTTTTTACCAAAAAAAAAAGACTAACTTTATTTTGAGGGTAACTTGTTTACTTTTGATGCTAGACATTTTTTTATAAAACAAAAATGAAACTTTTTTTAAACTCATTAAATAAGTTTTAATCTTGTTGTAAATAAGTTGTAATTTTCCCCGAAATGTGCTTCATTTTTGGTTATTTCACATTAAAGTATTCCATTTGGAATTTGACGAATATGAACCTATTTTTAATTAGCTATAACTCTGCTTCTACTAGGTATAGAGACGTGATATATACATACGGTGACCATATGTACTTATTTAAGTAGGACAGTACTTATTTTTAAATATTGTCCTAATGTACTTTAAAACCTTTCTAAGGACACGCGAATGTACTTATTTTTTCTAAAAAATGAATATTTTTATGTTCTATTACTTTTAAACAAATTTCTTTATATACTGTTCCAGGTATTGCAGCTTTTGTGTCTTGATGGTTTCCATTATTTCCATTCTTTTGTTGACTCTTCTCATGACTTCGTTGTTTGTTACAGGCTCGGTCCATGCTATCTTCAGGTACCTTCACCCACAGTTCAAAAGCTTCCAACTTTTTAGTAGTTTTCGCGTTAATTGACCATGTTTCTATCCCGTAAAGCAGAGTCGAGAAAATATAACACCTTGCCAGACTAACTCTCAAATCTTAATTATTTCAGTTCTCTTGCACAAACTACCTTTCTCATTTTATTGAAGTTGGTTCTTGCCTTCTCTATTCGAACTTTGATTTCTTTGGAGTGATTAATTATTGTGCCAAGATAGTTGTAGTTTTCAACTTGTTCTAAAGTTTTACCTTTAATTGTCAGGCTTTTATCATTATTTTGGGTTTTTGATATCCTCATAAATTTAGTTTTCTTGATGTTTACTGATAATCCATATTCTCCATACTCAACTATCTTGTTCATTAGCTTTTGGAGGTCTTGGAGGTTATCCGATATTATGATAGTGTCGTCAGCATATATAATGTTGTTAATTGGTGTTCCATTTAGGTACCTTTATTCCTGCTGTTTCTCTCTCAAGAACTTTTTTCATAATTTCTTCAGAGTATGCATTTAATAGTAGTAGTGACAATACACATCCCCTGTCGCACTCCTCTTTTAATTTCGAACTCTTCTGATGTGTGTTCGTTGATGCGTATGTGTGCCTACTGTTTATAATATAGATTTGTTATAATTCAAAGGTCATTGTATTGTCATTGTTTTGCTTTGAGGACGTCCATTAGCTCTTTGTGGCGGACTTTATCGAAAGCCTTGTTGTAATCTATGAAACAGACGTATATATCCTGGTTCACATCCAAGCATCTCTGGATTAGTAGTGTAAATCCAAAGTGGGTTTCTTCAATATCCATATCAAGCGTTTGGTAAATGCGTTTATGAATGATCTTTAAAAACATTTTAAGTGTGTGAGACATCAGGCTTATGGTGCGGTGGTCGTACACAAAACTTCACTGCACAAGTGAAACATTTTTACACAAAATGTGTAACCTACGTAGAAAACTAGAGTACAAATTTTCATGAATTTAAACTATTCAAAAGCATAGATATAAAGCAAGCTCCACACTCTGGGCGAAGTTACTTCGCCAAAGTTGACCGAAGTCCGAAGTACCGTCACTACACACACGTTCTACTTCGCGAGGAAGTGCGATACCGACAAAGAGCGGTGCGATACCGACAAAGATCCCTTTGACCAGATCGACAGAGAATGGAAGTAGAACGAAGTGAGGCAAAGTTACACAAGGTGGCCGTCTACACTCTCGTACTTGTTGAACCTCGATCGACTTAGGCGAGAGTGTGGAGCCCTCATAAGAAGTGAAATAACATGGAACGATGTTTGTTATTCTCTCGAAGCTTTTAAATTATATATTAAGGCAACCATGTTAAACGAAGATCAACTCTTTGACGAACTGGGAATTTTGAAAGACGTGGCTACAAGTGAAAAAATTGCTGAGTGGAACAGAGAAGAAAAAAATAGTCAGGATCGATGCGATGGCTTAAAGTTTTTAAGTGTGTAGATCAATTCAAACTGAAAAACTTACAAATATTATGCGAATTTATTTTTTGTCTTCCGGGTACTAGTGCGGCTATCGAGCGTTTATTTTCTGTAATAAATAATTATTATTGGACGTCGGAAAAGTCACAAATGTCCATATCCACTCTCAAGGCAGCGATGCTGGTGTACACAAGTTTTGATGAGATTTGTATGAAATGTTTCATTTACTTCAGTCGAAGCCGGACCTTCTTAAATTAATCTTAAGTTCTGAAAAATATGAATGATGCAAAAAACCGGAAGAAGATGAGGCTATTCCAGGTCCCTCATCTAAAAACTCTTAATTACAGGCTTGTAACTTTTTTAAAGTTAATGTAATGTGTTATGTTTAGTTTAATTGATATAATTTTTTATGTTTAGCTACATAGTTTATTTATTTTTAATGCCAAAAAGTTAGATTTGTCCAATAACAAGATACATTTTGCGTTTTTAATACATTTTTGTTTTTTGTACTTTTTTTTCTTTAAAAAGATATGGTCACCGTATATATACACCATTTTTTAAATTTTTTACAGGCTATATTTTTGCTAAGAATGTTTTTTCTAACAAAATACTTACTATTTGAGTTATTTGCGAAAAACCGTCTAAGTGCGTGGTTATTTTTTTGAAAAAATGAACACAAAAGCTGGCAAATAACTCGAAAAGTATTGACTTAGTGAAAAAATCTATAGAGCAAAAGCACATATCAGCACAATAACAATTTTTTCTTTGACTTGTTAGCTATGTGTATGCCAAATTTCATGTCAATCCATGCGGTTCTTTAAAATTTAGAGGTTTTGCAATATTTTACTGTTAAAGAATGTACTATTTAGTATGGAATAATAATTCAATGAATTTGCTACTACAAATAATTGTGAAATATCTTTGTATGATTCTTGTTTCTATAATAACACAAAGGTTTGGATATTATTAAACAGGGTGTTTCATTAATAATTGTCCATATAATAACTGGAGAAACCTTAGCACAAAATACTAAGATTTAACCTAAATCACTTAAATAAATTATGGTTCCTTACCAAGTTACAGGGTGTTTTATCTAAAAATTTAAAAACTATTTTTGCTCAGCATTTTGAAACTATTCGACTTATCACTATCATACTTAGCAGAAAGTGCGACTACTAGACACCCTACTAAATTATGATAAACAAACTTTTCTAGTTACTACCAGAGGCGTACGACAGGAGATGGTGAATGGTTGACCCTTCTCAAATTGTATGCCACTGGAGGAATTACTATTTTAGTGCCATTTTTAGATTCTCCAATACTTTCTACGTAAATAATATACTCTTCAGTGGTAACGATAAAGTCATTAGTTTTCAAGATATTTGAAGTTAAATATGAAACAGCACAGTTATTTTGATTATTTTATGATATATTCATATTATGATTAAAATTTAAAAATTATTTGTACCCAGTACTTTAAAACTATTTGGCGTATCCTTATTATACTTGGCAGAAAGTACAGGTACTGAGAATTGTACTAAATTAAGACAAATTAACGTTTCTAGCTACTACCAGAGGCATACGACAAGGGATAGTGGCTGGTTGACCCTTCCCAAATTCTACGCCACAGACAAAATTGCTATTTTAGTGTAATTTTTGATTTTGCAATACTGTTTATGTAAATAATGTACTCTTCATTCGTAACGATAAAATGATTAGTTTTTGAGATATTTGAAATTAAAAATGAAGCGACACAATACATTAATCAAAATAACCGTGTCGTTTCATTTTTAACTTCAAAAATTATTATTATTATTTATTTATCAACGGGCAATCACCCAATTGAAATACAGTATAAACATTAATCACAGGAGATTTATAACCTAACCTAAAGTAAATTTAAAAATTTTAAACATACAAACTAGGAACATTAACATTTTGTCAATTTGTTTGTCATTATTGTTTGTGATTAAGTTTTACAGCCTGTAGTTTGTTTGTTTTTTATTTTTATTTTTGACAATACTACATATTTTGTAGTTGTTATATAATGTAAATGTGTTATGTGTTATATTTTATATTTAGTCATATTTTAATTTAATTTATTTATTTAAAACTCTTAAACAGTGTTTGTCAACAAGATTTTTTCTTAGACAATAAACATATATTCTCTCTCTCTCTCTCTCTCTCTCTCTCTAAATAAATAAAAAAGCATTAACAAAAAATGTACAAAACACAAGGACATCAAGTTATCACATACAGTTTTTAAGCTGAGCTTTAAATTCATTTGGAAAACTATAACAATCTAAATCCTCCGAATATTGGTTAGCAAACCTAGGTGTTCTGGACAGGAATGAGTTGTGTCCGTAGTTAGTGCGATGGGGTCTAATGTAAAAAGGTTGATTTAGTCTCGTTTGTCTACAGGGAACACAAATCTCGAAAACTAATGACTTAATCGTTACGAATGAAGAGTATAATATTTACATAGAAAGTATTGGAGAATACAAAAATTGAACTAAATAGCAACTTTGCCAGTGGCATAGAATTTGGAAAGGGTCAACCATTCACTTTCCCCCGTCGTACTCCTCTGGTAATAGCCAGAACCGTTTGTTTAAAATAATTTAGTAGTTTGTACAGTATCTATACTACCTGCCAAGTATGAAAAGGATACGAAAATGCTGAACAAAAATAGTTTTTAAATTTTTAGATAAAACACCCTGTAACTCAGTAAGGAACCACATTTTATTTAAGTGTTTTAGGTTAAATCTTCGTATTTTGTGGTAAGATCTCTCCAGTTATTATATGGACAATTATTAATGAAGCAGCCTGTATATAGATCATGCACTATTAATGGGTGACCATAAGGATGTCAAGTGCATTGATATCCTTGGTCACTTATTTCAAGATAATTTTCAGACAAAAAATTTACAGGTAATGTTTTTTAGGTGTGAACATTACTAGGACAGAAGACACTATTAAAATTGATCAAGAAATATTTATAGAAAAACTTTTGTATCATTGTAATATGGAAGAATGTACAAGAATAACAGAAATATCGGCGGAAATAATGAAAGTAGGAGAGAAAAAGCTTCATAAAGAGTAAAAATTATAGAGGTATTGTGTTGCTAGAAATAGTTTACAAAATCTTCAAAAACAGTGACCCGACAATCGCAATAATTGCGAGATAACTTTTAGTCGGTTGCAGTTACCGGCTAACAAAATATCGAGATAAAATTAATAGGATTAGTGAGTAATTATGAACTAAATATATGTATTACTTACATTCATGGTTATTGACGACACAATTACACGTAAATATAAATTCAATAGTTCGATTATAGATAATTTTTTCGGGAGAATATACCTGCATTCAGAATTCAGTGAAATTACAAACAAAAAACCACATGAAGCAAAAAACTAAAAACTACAAAATGTCCTCTGGTCCGCTCCGCTCCCCTCCCGGCTCCCGCTCTGCGCTCTTGACTTGAAACGTTGTCACTTGTCCTTGTCACGCTCACGCAGTGTTGCCACAGGTCTTGGACAACATTTCGGGAGACTGGTCCTATTTTTTTGGGAGAAATCGTTCAATTTCGGTAGATTTCATTTTTGCTTCTTTTGCTATCACATTGCAAAAAATGATACTTTAGGTAGGAACCAGTATTCAAAAATAAACTACATTCATCATCATATAATGATCAATAATCACCATTCATCATAAAAATCATTCAAAGTTCAAAATCGGTATACCTTAAAAAAATGTATTTTCTCGGCTTTCTAGGTATTATAGAGCAATTTTCTTAATTTTTTTTAATCCAAAGCAGGCCCGCACTGGGCCGCCGGCCCGCGGGCCGGTGCGCCTTTTGCCTTGGTTAGTATCTATCCATTAAAAAATATAAACGCTGAAAAAAATTTTTTTGAACCTTTACACAAAAATGATGCAGCTATCATTCCCCTAAAAATTTTTTTACTTGCTTCTGATTTCGCCGTTTGGCACCCAAGGCGCACCATAAACCTACATAATAAAGCCAGTGGGCACAACAAAATACCAGATATCAGATAATCAAATAGCTTAGATACGATACGCGGCGCCCTCAAAGACCATTTTTACTATTCGGGCGCCTTTCGTAGGTTCAATATCCGCTGTTTCTATTGTAATAAATAGCTTAGATGCGACGCGCGACGCCCTCGAAGACTATGTTTGTGATTCGGGCGCCTTTCGTGGATATCAATTTCCGCTGTTTCTATTGTAAAAATAGCTTAGATGCAACGAGCGGCGCCCTCGAAGACCATTTGTATGATTGGTGCACCTTTCGTGGGTATCAATTTCCACTGTTTATCAAATATATAGAAGGCGCCCAAATCGAAAAATGATCTTCGAGGGCGCTGCGCGCCGTATCTAAGCTATTTATTTGATTATCTGATACGTGATACAAAGAGTGTTGCATCCGACAATTTAACTAAAGTATACAGGTGTGGTTTTCAATGCTCCAAAACTACATTATACATGCAGGATTGTTGTGTCCCAAACTAATAAATAAAGAAGCCAGTGGCTACAATAAAATACAACTTGTATATCAGGTATCAGATAATCAAATAGCTTAGATGCGACGCGTAGCGCCCTCAAAAACCATTTTACGATTCAGGCGTCTTTCGTAGGGTCAATATCCGCTGTTTCTAAATATTATAATAAGTAGCTTAGATGCGACGCACGACGCCCTCTAAGACCATTTTTACGATTGGGGCACCTTTCGTGGGTATCAATTTCCGCTGTTTATCAAATAACGTATATTTATACGCGAAAGCCCTACGCGTCGCATCTAAAGGCCCCGTCTCACCATCAAATAATTGACAGTTATTTGATCAAACTTGACAGTTAGTGATACAAAGTGACAGTTAGTACGTATAGATTGTGTCACTAACTGTCAAGTTTGATCAAATAACTGTCAATTATTTGATGGTGAGACGGGGCCTTAAGCTATTTGGTTATCTGATACCTGATCTCTCGATCAACTCCTTCACATCCTCGCATATCGGACCAATCAAGCCAAGAGCATCCACAAAAGCTTCCTGATTTGAAAATCTTTTTAGATCGCTAACTTCATCTTTCCGTTTCTTCCTTTTGCTCGTTAGTTCAAAACTCACATACTTATGGAAGCTGAGCGATGGTTCTTCCAAACCAGTCCAGCTTATGACACTGTTTAGAAGTGATGTTGAAACCAGCGAGAGGCCCAGAAAGGATTCACTATTACTTCTTACGAACGTAGGTGGCTTAGCGTGATTTAGCACGGTAAGCGCCATGGCGTGGATCCATTCTGATAGATATTCCCCTCTCGAAGCGGGACGTTTGATGAAACATAACAATTGTACGCCAGCCGGTCTACAACTTATGCCTTAACATACCTATTAACATTCTTAACAGAGTGTCTGGTGATTCCAATACCTCGGTTCACCACGTATACGGTCACGTCAGATCTATCTTTAACGATTGTCTGTCGAAAGACCAAATGTAATACCTTCCCTTCGTGCGAGTGCCTCTGCAACGTCGTGAGCGGCCCTCACGCCGCTGTGGCTAAAGCCAGTGGGCTTTAGCCTTCCCAGATTTATTGAAAGGAACTGCGTATTCGATGGTTCTTATCTTTCTAACTTACCCATACGCTGTCTGATTCCTTGTCTTAGGTGTTTTCACCCACCCTTTTATCATCGCTTGTGGCAGGGTGTCTCTTGAGGCCCCGCTTTTCCAGGATCAGTTTTTTACACTCCGGGCACTATAAGCTGTCGGCACTGTGACCGGATTCTTTAAAAGTGAGGGAAAAAGTCGTCTCACTACTGCGCTCTCGTGACTGGTGCCCCCTCCTTACCACATCTGTAGTAGGAGTCCTCCCTGTTTTCTCTCTTGCAGTCCGTTTTACTATGCCTGAACTGCAGGCATCTAAAGCACCCCTGGACACGCAGTCTCTCTCGTATCTTGGATGAGTTCCAGCCAATAGGTATATTATGTTCTCTTTCCAGTGTCCTCTTGGCTGCGATACGTGTCAGTCAAATTGTGACGTTTGTGTTCTCTATTTTCCTTATACAGACGAGTTTGACGTCGTCAGGCTCCCTGCTGCCGGTATACCTCCGAACTTGTCTCAGGATTTCTACTTTGGGACTCCTCCGTCTATTTCAAATAGGTACACCTGGACCTGATAGAGCCGAACAACCTCTACTGCGTTTCCCTCCGTGCGGGCCACGATAGTCTTCTTCAGGCGCTCGGTCTGTTCTTTCCCTGTCACTTCGAGGATGAGGTACCCTCTTATGCCTTCTTTAGTGCTTTTAACGCTAATCCCCTTCTTTCTCGTGTCTACGCTACCCTTGATTTGCTTGAGCAACTCGGCGTAGGATTTTCTGCCTCCCTTCACGATCACCTTCTACGCTTCCACTCTCCTTTCCCAGAGTTTATACTCCTCCAGCGCGAGGTGGATGTCCACACCCATAAAGGTGAGTTCCAGGAGCTTCCTGAAGTTGCTACCTCTGTAGCCCCCACTATCCTTAGGTATGCCTCTCTGGTCTCCATGTCTTCCCTCAATTTATAAATAATTGCCAGCAGTCTCTCGTCCTTGTCCATTTCCGTCACCCTTGTCTCTACGGGGGACCAAAATAGTCTGACGGTTTCCTCGGTTCTCTTCCTTCTGACTCTTCTTTGTAATTGTAGTCATAGTATTAAGTTGGAGGTACTCCACCCCTCCTGGTGTGCTTGCACCTCCTGCACATATTCTCAGTTCATGTTTTTCCCTTATCAGTTCGTGGAACCATTCTTCCTCATCGAAAAGTCCATGTTCCATGACCACTACTAAATCGCCTGCAAGTTTATTCCCTCTTCCCGGTTTAGCGACCTTATAGTGATCTTCTTCCAATTCGACTTTATAATGTCCTTTATTTTTCAAAGCCCCTTTCCCCAAGTTCAGGACCGTTGCGATCATTTTTATCTCTTCTTCACTAAGATTTTCGGGGAAGAACTCGTAGAAATCCATCTGTGTGGACACTCGTACAGTCTCCCTAGTCGTTTTTTTCCTCACCGGTTATCTACACTGTTCTATTTCGTTTCTTAATGCTGCCGAGGGCGACTTGTCTGAAAGTAACCTCCATGTCTTCGGTGACTCTCTTAAGATTTTAGACATTAGTTTCACTAAATTATTTGTAACGCTGGTAAGTTTCTCCATTGCTCTTACCATGGCCGTTATGTCCGAGCTCTCTTCCTTCTCTCTAAGTCTCTAAGTATTTTCTCCCCAAGGGAGGAGCTCCTTTACAAGGTTGTCTCCTCTGAAAGATCCGTTTTGATCAGGTCGCTACCCTTGACTGGAGATTTTCCAACAGATCTTCTTCCGAAGATCATAGTCTCTTCCTTCCTCTTCGCTAAGTACTTTCCCTTTGTTCCCTTTACTACAATGAACACTTTATCATCTCATTCATAGCTTGTTCCAACTGCACCATCACTGGTGACTCGCTCCATTATCCCTTCGTTTTGTTGTTTCCCTTTTTCCTGCATGATTAAATACTTATCCATATAGTTCCCAAGAGTAGGGGCGAATTATACTGTCTGGCGAGGCAGTGCGCCCTTGCCAACGCTAAGGCTTGAATTACAAAGGAGTTTCACCAGTTCTCCGAGAGCTCTGTTTGCGACCGTCTGACGTTAGGCCATTCACCACTTAGGCACGGATTGCCTGACACCGTGTGTGGTTGCGGATTTTTTATCGAGGTTTACTCTTATGCTGTATGGAATTTAGTAAAAATTCAAAAGGTGACTTCTATTGAACACAAATCATCATGATTTTTGTTAAATGTTTTTGAACCAATAGATTCTTTTGTAGTAACAAGTGAAAATTACTCACACTTTTCGAAAATTGTTTTGGAGTCTTCAGACAGTATCAAAGAGTGTAGCAGAGTAAAACGGATACTGGGAAACTGAAGCTATATTTTTGTGGAATCTTAATACAATTTACTATTCTCAATAAAAATAGTAAATTATCTTATGGATTTAAATTAAAATTAGTAATATTTATTTACTTTACACTCATTAGGATTTCAAAAAAGTTTGATGTCAAAGCTTAAGAGGGAGGTCTGGCGCCATTGTTTAGATATTAGGTTGGCGCCTTTTTTAGAATTTGGGCTGGCGCCTTTTTTATAATTTGGGTTGGCGCCTTTTTTATGAGCCAGTCCGGCCCTGATCCAAAGTAACTCGAGTAGAGCCGTCTAACTAAGGCAATACTAAATATTAAGGATACTTTAGTTTTGTTATAAGGAATTAATTTATTTATAATAAAATAAAACTGCATATTTTTTCCTGTTGTATAGACTTAAAAAAAACTTACCACACGTGTACCTATTAATGTTCAAAATACAAATATTCTTATTTTGAAAGCTGTATAATTGTTTAAACAAGTTAAACAATTTTGTTATAATAAATAATAGTTATAAGTTATTAACATTTATAAATTACTGCAAAAATAAGGGTTTTTTGCAATTATCTCAAATTGTTTATGTATTTCAAATTAGAAACTATTAAGATCTAGAATATTTTATTTGAAACATTTTTCTCTAAAATCTACAAGGAATGTTTTATAGGGCTTTTCATCGATTGTCATTTGTTTCGAGCTTCTGTCATGTGTCACATAATATTAATACATCTACGTCATACGTCTTTGGTTTGTATCATTGTAAATACCAATAACGTATGACGTAGATATATTAATATTATGTGACAAATGACAGAAGCTCGAAACAAATGACTGTGAATGAAAAGCCCTATAGACAAAACATGATTTTTTACACTTTATAATCATTTAAAAACAAAACAATGTCGGATATTGAAGCAATTGCAGAGAACGAGAAAAATTTTTAATGTTCTTTAGTTATATCGAAATACTGTAAGCTAAAAAGGTGCAAAATAAATTTCTCCTGTTTTAAGATTTTAATATAAATACTATTTTTAGTTTGGAATTATCTTCTATATCAAAATAAGCCACAATCCTTCAGTATTCACTATTCAGATTTAGGTAGATACATTTTACTCCCAAAATCATAATATAAAAGGACAAAGGACTGCTCATAAATTTGATATCGGTAAATCCGTATCTGCTGGTTCGCACATTTTGTCACAAGCTAGTAAAAGCAATTCAAGAATTCTTGAAAACTCTGTTGCCAAATCTATCAGCTAAAAAATTTTCTGATAATTTTGATTTTTCGATAGAAAAAAAATCGGCAGATTAATTTGAAAATTAAGAATTTTGATTTTTCGGTAGAAAAAATGGATAATTAGGTAGATTGGTAAATTTGACAGGTATTCGGTAGATCTACCGAAAAATCGGAGCTGTGGCATTACTGCGCTCACGGTTGCTTTGCCTGGTTTCAACGTTGCCACATTTTATTTAGGAAATCTATTGCATTTAACTAAAATCCACAAAATCTACTAAAATCAAAAACTAAAATATACTAAAACTTTATTATCGTATTTGTATATAATTTAGATTTTGTTGTTTTCACCCAATTTTGAAAAAATGTGGAAACTTTGAATTATGCACGTCCGTCTGTCCGTCTGTGAACACAACTCCTCCGTCCAGCAGAATGACAAGTAAGGTGTCAAATGAAAGCTTATAACCAGTGGTGTCATGGTGCGGGAACGCGTAGGAACGCCGTTCCGGCACTGGTTAAGAAAGGAAAAAAAAAAGAATGTGTGTACTTTGTACACACGTAAGAAGTTATACTTCATTATATGATTACAACGAAATCAATTCTACTACTTTCCAAAAATTTTTATTAAATCAATACCAAAAATTAAAAAAAATAAAAGAATAAAACACTCACAAACACATTGAAAAATGCCACAAATAATTTCTGAACAATAATTGTTGCCAAAAATTTTAATTAAATGCGTATTTTCTGAAAAGAAATATATAATAATATACTTACAATCATAAAATCTATAAAAAAAATAAAGAAAGTAACAACTTGCTTGGGGCTTGAACCCAGTTCACGTCTATCGCGCCGTAAGAAAGTCGAAGCGATTTCCCGCTGCACCACATTCGCGTATACGTCTTGCGGGAATATACACAAACTAAACGTTTACACCATAAACTTTTTGACATTTTGTTTATTTATATGAATTTAATCAAATTATTAGTTTGATTTTTGTCGAATTAAAATACAACAAAATATAGAGTAAGAAAACGATATATTAGATGAAGATTTGTAGAAAGTTTGTTCGTAATCAGATTATGTAAATTAAAGCATTGCCTACTAATAGGTAACTACATTATTTTTTTACATTTTCCAAATAGGTATGAAGATAATTTTTTATTGGAATACAACTGAAACATTTAGAATTACGTACCAGCGGCTTTTCAAAACTATTTAAAAAGTCACTATAATTATAAATTTGATTTTATTTCTGTCATCACAACAATAAAAACTAATATATATAATATTTTTGTTTACCGATAACCTCCATATTGAACAATTATTGACAGATCATTTCAACACCCAATCAGAGCCCGTATAACGACTAATACCATACTGTAGGTGTGCGCATGCGCGCAGATTAATAAAATTTCACCCTCAATGAAATCTCGCCTAAAGAAGTATAACTTCAAAAATAAATATAGAATTTAGGTTTTGTAAACAAAAATTAGCAGCGCGTTCCGGCACTGCTAATTTTGTCATGACACCACTGCTTATAACCCAAGAATTGTACCTACTAAAAGTGAGAAATTTGACCTAGGCTATCTGTCTGTGTGTCTGTCCGCCCGCGAATATAACTCCTCCGTCATTCATCATCAACCCGTACGCGTCCACTGCTGGACATAGCAGGTAGAATGACAAATGAGGTGTAAAATGAAAGCTTATAATCCAAGGATGGTACTAAAGGTGAGAAATTTGACCTAGGCTGTCTGTCCGTTTGTCCCTCAGAGCGCGAATATAGCTCCTTCGTCATTATACCAGGTAGAATGACAAATGAGGTATCAAATGAAAGCTTGCCCAAGTAGCAATTTTTCGACGCATTGGTTGTCAGTACAAACAAATGCACTGTATATAACGTTGCCACAGTGGACTTTTAGTTGTTTCGGCCAACGACCCCTAACCCGACTGACCCCACATAACAATTTCATGTTCTTAGTAGATTCATAGAACATACTTTTCAGAAAAAGTATATACTTAGAATATGCGTAATTACCATTGCGAATGTGCAGAGCATATACTGAGTATATACTACATTACAGTACTTAAACGTTCTATGTATATACTTAGAATGTACTACCGAACTTTTTTTCAGTATATACCAAGAACATACTTTTTAGAAGATTCTAAGGAGGTGCTATAAACCTTCTAGTTATATACTTAGAATGTACTATCGCATATGTTTTTAGTATATGGGAAGAATATTCCAAGGAAGTGCTATATACCTTCTATGTATATACTTAAAATGTACTATCGCACATATTTTTAGTATATGGGAAGAATATTCCAAGGATGTGCTATATTTCTCAGAAGTATGTTTTCAACATCACCCAATCTCATCCTATAGGTTCTACCAAAGAATACTAACACACCCACTGGGTGTGTTAGTATTCTTTGGTTCTACTAATATATTACATTTACATATTCTAATTGCATATGAGAATGTAGCTATTACATTCTACAATATTACGTAAAAAGTAAGTATAAAATATATAAACTTTAGTTAGTTATATAGGTACCTATGTATAATAAATATTATATGGGTAAGTAGCCTATATATAAAATATAAGTAATATATTTAGTTATTATTTGCACATCAAAGTAAAAATGCTGCTTATATAATTATATAATAGCCAAATATATATAATATGTATGTAAATTACTAAAATTTATAGATATCTATATAAATTATACATACTTTTACTTACTAGGTATTTAGGAAATATTGAAGTACCAATATGAATTTATTATTTTCAAACTGCTTTTTATGTTCTTAAAAATGTTTTAGTCCTTGTAGCTAGAAATACTTGGTCCTACCTAACAGCGTAGACATAAATGCATAGCTGTACGGCTGTACTTGTACTGCAAACTATTTTCATATTTTGCTCTTTTGTTACCTACCCCCTTCCCTTGTGCAGGTATAAAATGCAATGCAAGGGTCAGAATGACAATGAATGGCCGTTTCCGGATTCCCGAAAATTATAGGTAAAAATACTTATGGTATGATATATATAAACTCAAATCAAAATGGTATATTCATTTCAACTGAAAACGAAACGAGAATTTCTCATTTTTCTTCAATAGAATTAAGTTTTAAACTTTTTACCATACAATTAAAACGGTTTAAAAAAATGAATTAGATAGTTCAGTAGTACCTACCAAAACACATAAATTTTATTAATTATTCTTAACGCGAAGTTGATAATCTATAGGCTAACATTATTCTTCTCCCTATAGGTACATACAGTATATTATTTTTAAGATATTTTAAAAGTATATACAAGTATGTGTTAAGCATAAACTTTTGCATATACTTACGCATATACTAAGAATATTCGATTAAGGTATATTCTAAGAATAAACTTTTACGAACATTCCGAGATACTACGTACCCGAATGTGCTCAGTATATTCGGTGCAAGAATATTCTTTGAGGCACATGCAAAGAACATGAAATTTAGAATGTTTTTTATGGTACATGCTATGCTTGTACTACGCATATACTAAAAAGGATATACTTCGACGAATGTTGGTAGGATATGCTTAGAACATGATGCGAACATCATTGTTATGTGGGACATTACTATGTTACAACGTTAAGTAATATCTTTAGTTATATGGGCAACTAAGTTATTACTATTGTGACAACTACATATCACAGTTAGGTTTTTTCAACAATCGCAACTACTTAAAAACGTTATAGTGCTAAACTAATTTACGCCCATGGGTTTTCTGGCCGACTAGGTAGTTGTCTCTCACGACCCCAGGGCCTTTACGTATAGTTCTATAGATGTGTGACACGTTTACGGCAACTTCAGGAGGAAAAAAATAATTTACTTTATAACCTTACTTTTTTCTTAATATTTTATATTTTATTTTGCTGGAAATTTTCGATTTATTTAACAACCTGTTTATTTGTTTTTTATTAGCTGGTTTCTCCATTGTCCATTGTTTTATCAGTAGATTTGGTAAGCTTAAATCTTTGTATCAGCTTTGCTAGACAGGGTTGCCAGGCCAGTTCTTACTCTTTCAGTACTATATCCGTTGCAAGATAATTTGGCTGAAACTCCGACAAAATATGTACTTTTTGTACATATTTTGTCTGAATTCCATCCGAATTATCTTGCAGCGGATAGTAGTTTTGCTTTCAAAACATCAATAGAAATCAGTAGATTCTTTTTAGGCCCTGTAAATACAGTAAAATAACGGTTACCTGTCAAAATCGCCCGGTTTCATAATCAACTTAAAGTAAACATTAAGTAAAGTTCACTTTAAAGTTGACATTTACCCATATATGAATTGTGATAAAGGTAGGTACCAACTTACTTAAAATTTAAAATCCACTTTAACTGATTATGAAACCGAGCGTTACAATCATTTTGAAAATTCTCCAAACCAATTATATGAACATTTCCTTATTTAGATCTGGTATTTACCAGTTTCATTTCTCTGTCCATCTATTATCATCATCTACGTCCTGAATCTTATTTTCGGTAATGACATTGGGAAATTGTAACAAAATGTCTGAAAATTAATTTAGAAATGGGGTGAATACTATTAAAAAGCAAATTTTATTTTAGTGATAACAAAATATTGAAATATACCAAACATCTAATAAAAAACATTGCCTACTAGAATTTTTTTAATAATATCAAAAATATACCAAAACAGTAGATATCTACTAAATGTGGCAACGCTGTTAAGGAGAATGATGCACTTCATTGCACTGGTCACATGACCTCTGTCACCCAATAAGAGGGTGCGTTCTAAAGTGGTTGGGATAGTCGGTCCAGGCCGTGTTTGGTCGGCGATTGGACTTCTCGGTTGTCTCATCCGTCTATGGTTGGTAATAAGGTATATTTTAAGTAATATTGGCGTTGACTGATAAATTATACTGGAAGATACGAAACTAAATGAGCGTTTATGTACGACACCAGTGGTTTTAGAAATAGATGGCGTTAGCAGCTTTCTAGGTGCGAGATTGAATTTACCTGAGACAACGATGAGACGTATTCAGGTAGCTTTGGTTATCGGAATTTGGGGTCGGTCGGGTCGATCGGATTAAAACAAAAATTATTTAATTCTTTTGATGCGTTTAAATTTGAGTTCTCATTCAACGATAACAATGGCAATCTTTAAAATAATTATTGGAGTGTACCTTTGTATTACTTTCTAAACTCGTTTTTAAATTAGCAAGAATAATTTTGTAGTTGTAATTTGTCTTCTAATTTGAATTCTTGAAACAAATCATTAAATATTCTAAAGTTTATTTAATAATTTTATATAATATATATAATAATATAATTTATTTAATAAAAAATTTATTTAACGAGAAAAATACTCACTCGGTGATTTTAGATATTGTACATTTCTTATTTGCCTCATAAGCTCGATAAAAAAATAGGTAGTTATTTTCGTTAATTACAGTCTCTTCTGATAATTGTATATTTTGTTTGGAGATATTGCAAACGTATTTACTTAAATGAAATTGACTTAGTAACCCGCTCGGCCACTTTAAACTCTTCGAGAGAAAAATGGTAAGGACTCATGAATGGTTGCAATCGCGATTTCCAACAATTTCTTCCAAGTTTTTTCGTGCCGTTGATATTTTCCGAGTTAGGGGGAAAATAGTGACTAAGTATAATTATTGAATTATTTATTATTAACTTTACTTCTTAAAGGTGCCGTGTATTTCTGCGTAGGCGTCCACCGTTCATTGTATTGTCAGGTGAGATATTACCCTAATAACACAAAACATTCCATGAATGTTCCTAGAATGTACACACAGGACATTGAAAACATTCCTGGAATGTCCCCAAATGCACACGAATGTCCCTGGAAAGTGCTGTGTCAGCATTTTAAATATTCTTAGAATGTTCTGTTGGAACATTCCATGAATGTCTACGAATGTTCTTTGGACATTCACAGTCTATTTGTTAGACTGAATGTCTTGTTGGAACATTCCATGAATGTTCTTTGGACATTCACAGTATATTTTTAGACTGAATGTCTTGTTAGAACATTCCATGAATGTCTACGAACGTTCTTTGAACATTCACAGTATATTTTTTAGACACTTCACTGAAATATATCGTCAGTAATGTGACAATACCTCCTATATGTTTTTTCATGAGGTTTGCAGGAGACGAAAAACATTTTTTAAGGTCACTTTCTGTTTTCGTACGTATTCTGACTTTTTTGTAGTAAATAGATAGTTGAATTTACTGCAAAACAAGTCAAAAAATATATGAAAACAGGAGGTGGCCGAAACAAGTTTTTAGTCTATCTTACAAATCTCTTGAAAAAAACAGATAGGAGGTATTGTCACATCACTGACGATATGTGGCCATACCAAATAATACATCCTTGATAAATATAAACATTTTTATTGCAAAAAATCTTTACATACATTTTTTAATGTAATTTACTGACATTCCTAAATATTATAAAAAAATGTGTCACATTTGCTTTGTAAACCTTTCTTTTGCTTTTCGTAGCCACATATTCCGTTTCCTTTCTGGTTTTTTGTAGACCACTTCTCTCAGCTGATTCTAAAAGAAAATAAAATAAAAGGTAATTTTTCTATCCTCTACAATTAACAATCAGAAGAAATATTATTTACAGGTAATAATACGCATAAATAATAATAATAAAAAAATAAATATTAAATAATATTTAAATAAATAATAAATAATATTTAATAAATAAAATAATAATAATGAACATTTTGTATTTTGACAACGACATCCGACGTGGAAGTAGAAACCTTAATAAAATTATTTTTTCAAGTAAATTGTGGCTTATTTCCTCATTAGAATAGTTGTTTACAAAAAAGCCACAAAGAAATAGATTTTTCACAAACAAATAAGTATTTAGTATTCATTATATTTATTGTTTTTATTATTTACTTTAATGTCCTACTGGTACATTATTTGACAAATAATGACATTTCGAAGTCTGTTAAGTATGATATAACGCCCTTGGGCATTAAATTTAAATAACGACTTAGATACTGTCAAGTTGACAAATATCAACCTAAGTAAAACTATGGTTACCACAATTATGTTACTACTGTTACTGGTAAATGTACTTATTTAAAAACTAATCAATTCAAAATTCATTCAAATTTTTCGCATATAAAGAATAATTTAGTCAGACATTAAACGTTGAAGGCACCACAGGTATTATAATAATAACGCTTTCAGTCAACGTATATCCCTCAGGCCCTTGTTAAAAACACCATTGACCTCAAGCGTTATTATCCTTATAATACCCTTGGTACCTTAATAACTGTAACATAAGATTATACCTTAATTCTTGTTTTCTATTTCTGATGTTTTTATTTATTTACATTGAATATTAATCTGTTTTGTTGTATAATCTACTTCACAATAATTATGTGATATATTTGACTTAAAATGAATTCAAAAATTTTTTGCAGTTGGGCAACAATGTCAACTTAGATCTCCGATGTAGATAATGAATTACAACAGTATCTATATTGTACAGACTGTATTATTAATTAGGTTATTTATTTATTTATTTATTGAAATATACATCCACCAGGTATAAACCCATAAAGGTGTACATAAGAAAACTACATACATTGACTGAACACTTGATGACAAAATATAAAATAAAATAAAGAATAACCAAAAATGTTTCTGTTGTTAATACACATACACAATAATAAACAAAGACCTTAATAAAGAAAAATAACATGGCATCAATTCGATAAGCTATTGCGTATTTCGCGTTTAAAGATGTTAAAACCAAGAAAAAAAATGCATATACCTGTGTGACATAAGCTATTGGAACAGCACAGTCTCTTAAACGAACAGATGAAAGTGAAGTTCTGTCAATATCTTTTTCTAAAAAGTGTTTTGAACATACTCCTCTATTAACAAATCTGATCTATACTTCATGTCTTCTTCGCAGGATCTTCTGGAAAGCTAAAAATACAAAATATATGCATTACTAAGCATTATTAACAAATTTTAGTTTTAAATAAAAAATATGATTAATGGACTCACAAAATATTATAAAACAGCTTAGAAATTGTTTATTAGTATAGTCGGTTCCCCAAACTCTGACACAACTGGCTAGTGATTTTAGTAGGTAATTTTTTTTGTTTTTGGCCAATTTTGCCAAAATTACAGTAATTATTAACTATTTAGTTGTTATTTTTTTTTTGCCAATTTTACGAAATTGGCAAAATTATTTACTAAAATCACTAGCCAGTTGTGTCTGAGACTCAGTAGTACCTACTGAGACTGAGTTTAGCAAATCGACTATAATATTCTGTGTATTCATTAGTTGGTACTGCATATTATAGTGTGTGGTCTACCATCCTATTTATAAAGGCATACATTAGCAAAAACGCAAAAAGAATTACTTTAGTTTTACAAATCCTATTGTTATTATCTCTATTTACTATTTTAGTTAGGAATAAGCGAAGTTTGTGGCTTATTCACAATTATTATTAAAATAATAAATGGATATGACCAATTATTAACTTATAAAATAAAATAATAATTCTTCTGATTTATGCCTTTTATTCACTTTGTTATATCTAGGTTACTTAAAAGATTTTTTATGAATAGTATTATTAGGGTATTAATAGTATTAATTTATTTTCTGAAATACAGGGCATGCCTTCGTTTACATATTTGCATACTAACCTTTTAATAGGGCTTTTCATTCACAGTCATTTGTTTGGAGCTTCTGTCTTAATTGAAACGTTATTCCTGCAGATTTTTTTATCTACATTTGTTTCTGCTACTCCAACTGCGTTAAAAACAGGACACCATTTTATTCACTATGTTAATAATACTATTAAAGCTATTATAAAAGTATCCGAATTAAAAAAATATTCTTAAAAAGCACAAATAATACAAACGATCCACCCACGGCAAAGCAAGGTGGCCAAGATGAAGATGCCAAGATGGCCGAAGCGAGGTCGTTGGTTGGTCGTTTTTAGTCACGTGATGCCCTCTCAAGCGCCATGCACAAAAATATATGCACGGCGAATTTGAAAATGAACGCAAAAGAAATAAATATAAATGCCTCTCTTGGGTTTTGCATAAGTTATAAGTATTTTTTTTATTAACAAAATCGCATTCCAAATTGAATATTCGCGAACAATAATTTTTATTACATTTGTATGTTTATAATATTGTATTAATTGAACTTGGGAAACTCTTTAAATTTGACATATTATTGCACTGTAGGCCTAAAGTGTCGCTTAGTTTGTCTGGTATGTTATAAGTAATGTTGTATCTGTTACACGTATGTATTATTTCGCAACTTAAAATATAGGAACATTGGTAGTATGTTCACAGAATGTCTTATGGTAACATTCCAGGAATAATTTAAACAGATGTTCACCGAATGTTCCCTAAATGTCCAGGACATTCAAATATTGATAGAACTTTGGTAGTACATTCCTGGAATGTTGTGTGTTGTTAGGGAAAGTGTCACTTAGTTTGTCTGGTATGTTATAAGTAATGTTGTATCTGTTACACGTATGTATTATTTCGCAACTTAAAATATAGGAACATTGGTAGTATGTTCACAGAATGTCTTATGGTAACATTCCAGGAATAATTTAAACAGATGTTCACCGAATGTTCCCTAAATGTCCAGGACATTCAAATATTGATAGAACTTTGGTAGTACATTCCTGGAATGTTGTGTGTTGTTAGGGTAGATAGTCACGATTACATTATTCTATTAAGAGTAATTTCATTAATATCATTTGGCGAATATTAACCAGCCATGACATCTTTTTCTAGACCTCTCTTACCCTCTATATTTCCTTCGAGTTCCAGTTGCCGACAAGTATATCGTTCTCCTCGCAATATGTCCCTAAGTATGTCCATGATATTTTAAGCATTCGGTGCAGGCACCTCATTTCAAAGACTTCAAGTTTGTTAGTGGAGCTGGCCTTTATTATCCATGCTTTCATTACATACAAGAGAACAAGCCAAACGTAACACTTTAGCGTATTGTACAGTAGAAAAAAATGAAAGAATACCCATGAACGAACATAAAAAACACGCTGTATTTTCCTGTCACCGTGTCACACAAAAAATTGGCCAGGACAGGTACATGTAATAATTATTATTACATGTACTTGCGCTGGGCAATTTTCTTTGCGACATGATGACAGGAAAATACAACGTGTTTTATATGTTCGTTCATGGGTATTCTTTCATTTTTCCGACTGTATCTCAGGTTGAAACCCAAATTTCAGTGAACAGTCATAAGAGTTTGGACGTCGACATCCCATTGTTTATGAGAGATATTTTTCATTAAGTTGAGCCCGTTTGAGCTGACAGTCGGAGTGAGTGTATATTGTCTTACCAAGATAGACGATTATCCAGTTTTATTCCCAAGAAGTTAATCAATTATGAATAATTTATTGTAAACTCTTTAGGAACTACTTATTAACTTTTGCTCTCAGAACGAATTTCGAATAAACAATACGTTCTTCAGACACAAAGATCAAGAAAAATATACATTCAAAAATACAAGAGCACACAGATCCGATATTGATTATATATTGACAAACAGAAACATCCATCATTCTCAAGTACTAGACATAAGATGTTTAAGTGCAGCTAATATCGGAAGTGATCACAACCTAGTACTTGGAAAAATCAGAATACATCTACAAAAAAACAGGAAAAAAGACCCTATTGAATGTGAGACAAGAATAAAGGTAAAACAGCTACAAGACTTGTCAACACAAGATTTATACCAGAGAAGACTGCAAAAAGTACTGAACGAAAACTACATAACACCAGATGAAGACATAGAAGAAATTTGGAGGAAGATTAGAGATAATATCGAAATGGCAGCAGCGGACGCATTTGGAGAACGTAAGATAAGTAAACATATACGAAAGAAAAGGAGAACACCCCATGGATATGTGAAGAAATAAAAATAAAATGCCAAGAAAAAAGAAAATCTAGCTAGAATACAAATTCAAAAGAACGAGACAAACATATGTGAAGAATATAAAAGAGTTTGAAATGAGTTAAACTCAATAGTAAGAAGGAAGAAAACAGAACATTGGTAAGCATTTTCAAAAGAGATGGAGCACGACTTATACGGGATGCAAAAGGAAATGTGGAAAATGATAAGAGGTCAAACAGCAGAGATGAAGGAATTGATAGTAGAAGTAAAACATATTGATACAAATACATGGACAACTTACCTAGAAAACCTGTATCAAACAGCTAATCATAAAGAACTGGAAAACCAGGATTAGAATCGGATGAGCAAACAGAAATTAAAGAAGAAGATAACGAACGCCTTAAAACAGATGAAAAATCGAAAAGCACCAGGGAAAGATGGAATAGCTAATGAACTTTTAAAATACGGAGGAGAGAGACTTCACAAAGAACTGAATATCCTGATAAGTAAAATAACAAATACAGGAAGAATTCCAGAAGAATGGAGTACCACTCAGATGATAGCGTTATTTAAGAAAAGTGATAGGGCAGACCCCAGTAATTATAGAGGGATAAATTTACGGAGCACTATACTGAAACTCCCAACAAAAATACTGATGAAGAAAATAATGGCGTGCATAAATATATCGGTTGAACAACAAGGATTTAGAAGGGGAAGATCATAACGATGCAGTTTTTGTGATAAGACAAATAGCGGAGAAATTATTACAGTATAACAAGCGAGGGTTTTTCTATTTTATATACCTAGAGAAAGCGTTTGATAGAATACAATTAAAAGACGTGATACACCTACTATATGACAAAAATTTACCACTGGATATTATAAAACTGATAGAAAACCTTTATGTACGAAATAAAATAGAAATGAAGTCAATGGAATAATAACAGAACCCATATAGAAGCAAACACAGGAATCAAGCAAGGAGATTCACTAAGCCCTCTACTGTTTAACATAACGCTGTATGCAATGATAAAACAAGTGAAGAAAAAAGAGGGTAAAAAATGGGCGATAAAGAGATAAAAATACTCTGTTACGCTGATGACAACGTGTTAGTAGCAGAGTGCGAAGACGACCTACAAAGATTACTGCACGAATTCAACATTAACGCAAAAGAAATGAATATGAAAATATCAGCCCAAAAACAAAAAGCTTAGTAATATCCAAAGAACCAATAAGATGCCAATTGGACTTAGACAATAAAAGTAAATACCTGGGAATTAATCTATCAGCCGACAATAATATCGAAGAAGAGGTTAAAGACTAATAATTAAAGCCAGTAGAACGGCCGGATGCCTAAACGACACAATTTGGAAAAACAAATACCTTAGAGTGGAAACAAAGGACCGAATATATAAGTCATTTGACTGAAGTTATTAGACCAGTTATGACTTACACTGCCGAAACAAGACCAGATGCAAGCAAAATACAAAGATGTCTGGATACCAACAAAATGAAGATTTTAAGAAGGATTGCTGGAAAAGGACTACGGGACAGGGTAAGAAGTGAGGAAATCAGATGCATATGTGGGGTAGACAATATAAATACCTGGGTAAAGAATAGAAATGAAGAGTGGAATCAACACGTAAGCAGGATGTCTGAATCAAGGATAATAAGAATAGCCAGGGACAAGTCACCGTTAGGCCGAAGAAGTATAGGATGCCCAAGGAAAAGATGGAATGACAATTTAGGGACAGAATGAAAGGCGCCGTTGAAGAAAAACAGGCAGTACTGCCTATATAAAAGAAACAGTAGAAGAAGAAATTCTTTAGGTAGATTTTTGGTAGTATAATGTGCTTCTTTGGAGTTTTACTGAAGATTATTGTTTTCGTTTTAGTGGGAGAAAATTCTAGGCCAGTAGTGTTTGACCAATTCTCTAATTTCTAAATGACTAGTGGGTTAAGTGATTTAGCGATGTCATTGATTGCAATAAGGAAAAGTGCAACGAGTAGACCATTGAGGAATGTCGTTTAATTGGATTTTTGAGTCTAAAAGGACGTTATCTATTCGAATAAGTTTCGTCTATATAGGAAATTACTAATAAATTTTATGTTTCCTGGAATTGACCAACTTAATAGAATTCTTATATCTAATCCCCAAATGGCACGCGTTATACAATATAATAAAAGATAGCCATAAGCCAAACATACTTTATCACATCCAAATTACCCATGAATTACAGATTCAATATCCACTAGGTTGTCTAATGTAGATGTGGACTTTCTAAATCCACTTTGTATAAGGCTAGGTAGCTATAATATCAATAAGTCTAATACTATCTAGTATCTATCAAGTGGATAAACTGATTAATTGTAGCAAGTTTTATTCCATTGAGTTTTTTGACTAAGCTAATACTTTTCGAGTTATTTGAGAGTAAATATGTTCGTTTTTTAACAAAAAAATACACGTTTTTAGACGGTTTTACGCAAATAACACAATAAGTAAGTATTTTATCGAAAAAGGTATTCAATAATAATATACTTTATAAAAAATTTAAAAAAAAATGTCTGTATAAAATCTTTATACTCAGTAGAAGCAGAGTTGTAGCTAAAAAAGTAAGTTCTTATTCGTCAAATTCCAAATCGAATATTTCAACGTGAAATAACCAAAAAATAAAGCACATTTCTTTAAAAAAGCTTTGTTTTTGTTTTTAAAAAAGTTTCTAGCATTAAAGTAAGCACGTTACGCTGAAAATAAAGTTGGTCCTTTTTTGTAAAAGGTAGTTTTAAAAAAGCGTGAAAATCACCCTCTAAAAGGGAACTTGCATAACATTTTTATTTCGAAAGAGATGCTATAAATTTGCTAACTCATCGCAACTTTTTTAAAGTGTTTAAAAAGCTTTGTTTTTGTTTTTAAAAATGTTTCTAGAATAAAGTAAGCACGTTACGCTGAAAATAAAGTTGGTCCTTTTTTGTAAAAATAGTTTTAAAAAAGCGTGAAAATCACCCTCTAAAAGGGAACTTACATAAAATTTTTATTTCGAAAGTGATGCTATAAATTTGCTATAAATCACAACAGAACACGATTTAAAAAGAAAAAAAGTAGTTTGTGTTTTTCGTTTGGCCCCTCAAGACGAATAAAATCAAATTATTGTTACCGCTTCACAAGTGACTTTACTTATGTATTGTTTATAATACACATGATCTGTAAGTTTCATCGTAAATTTAGTTTTACAGTATTTTTTTATTTTGAAAAAAATGCCTTTTTTTTAAATAACTTACTTACTTACTTACTTACTTAGTCCTAAGCCTTTCTACCTTTAGGTGTAAGGCTGGTGGAGTTGAGTTTGGCATTGTAGTCTCCATGCTTTCCGATCTTGCGCTAGGTTTCTTGCACTTTCCAATGTCAATCCCTTCTTCTCGACTTCTTTCCTGATTTCATCTACCCACATAACTCTTGGTCTCCCTCTTTTGTTTTTCCCCTGCACTCTCGTTTCGAACACTCGTTTTGTTAGCCTCTCGTTCGACATTCTACACACGTGCCCGAACCATCTAAGTTGTCCTTCTACTATTTTTTCATTGATTGGTTCTAGTTTTAGGTTTTGTCTAATTGTTTCGTTTCGTATTTTGTCTGTCCTCTTTCTGTTTGCTATTTTCCTCAGGAACCTCATTTCCATAGCATTGACTCTGGATTTTTGTCTCCCGTCAATGTCCATGTCTCGCTGCTATACATGATTGTTGGTCTAACTACTGATTTAACGACTGCCGTTTTTACTTTTTCCGGTATCTCTTTTTTCCCAAAAAATGTTGTTTTCATAGTGTTAAATAAGCTTCCTGTTCGTCCCATTCTCTCGTTTATTTCCATGTCTTGTTTACCATTTGATTCGATTATTACTCCTAGGTATTTAAAATATTCCACTTGCTCTAGTTGTTTCCCGTCTAATTCTATTGCGTGTGTCTTCCTCGTATTTGAAATTATCATTGTTTTTGTTTTCTCTGTATTAATTTTCATATTTATGTTTGATAGTTCTTCTTCTAGGATTTCAAGATTGTTCTGTAAGTCTTCTCTGTTTTCTGCTATCAATACCATGTCGTCTGCAAATAGTAGCTCCGATAGTTGAGTCTGTTTCATTTGCCAGTATCCTAATGTTAGTTTTCTCATTCTTCTCTTGGCTTTCTTTATCGCTTCATCCAGTACCACTGAGAACAGCAGTGGACTCAGCACGCATCCCTGTTTGACGCCTTGACTTGTAGAAAATTTTCTGGATTCCTCGTTATTGGTTCTTACTGTATTTGTATTATTTTTGTACATATCCTTTATTACTTCTATTATGTGTCTGTCGACTCCCCTTTCTGTTAGTGTCTTCCAAACGTCCTTTCTTCGGATTCTGTCAAACGCCTTTTCCAGGTCAATGAAGCACATATGTATCTCTCTATTTTTCTTGATTACCTTCTCACTTACTTGTCTTAATGTGAATATTAGGTCTTGCGTGCTTCTGTCCTTCCTGAATCCACACTGTGTGTCTTCCATAGTTGTTTCTATTTGGGTTTTTATTCTTGTCTCTAGTATTCTTGCTAATACCTTCCCAGGGATACTTGATACGGTGATACCTCGGTAATTATTACAGTTTCTCTTGTCTCCCTTTTTGTGTATTGGTAATATAATGTCTTTCTTCCAGTCCTTTGGTAATTCTGCTCTATTTATGATATCATTCATTAGTTCTTTCATGCTATCCATTCCCTCTGTCCCCATGAATTTTATCATTTCCGGGGTGATATGATCCTTGCCTGGTGCTTTGCCCAGTTTTACTCTTTCTATTGCTTTCTCTAATTCCTCTCTTGTTATGGATTCCACTTGTTGTTCTTCATTCCTTTCTTGTATCTCCCCTATGTTGTCCTTGTCTACATGAGTTAGCTCTTTGAAATGTTCTCTCCATCTTTCCATTATTTGTTTTCCTTCTGTTAGTACGTTTCCATTCTTGTCTTTTATATTCGGCATAATGTGCTCTTTCTTTTGTCTGAGTTGTTTTAATGCACCGTAGAAGAGTTTTTGGTTTTCCCTATAATTTTTTGTCATTTTTTGTCCAAATCTCTCCCATGACCTTTCCTTTCCTGCTTTCGCCGCTATTTTAACCTTAAATAACTTGTGATACGAAATATCCCAAAGTTTAAAGGTTTTGGTTTTCTGAATATTTTGTTTTTCTGTAATACAAAAATTGGTTAAGATATGGCTGTTCCAAATTTGCATATAATCGTGATTAGTGACCCATTGAAGCCTTTTTAACTACAGCCTTTCAAAAATAAGCACTATGCACCGATGAAACTTACAGATCCTCTATAATAAGCATACATACGTAAAGTAACTTATGAAGCGCTACTGATTAATTTCATTTGAGATGCTAATTAGGAGGTGATTTTTAGATATTTTTTACAAAAAAAAGGATCAACTTTATTTTGTCCGCAACTTGTTTACTTCTGATACTAGAAACTCAAAAAAATAAAGCTTATTTTAAACTTTTTAAAAAAGTTATGATGAGTTTTCCCCGAAAAGTTCTTAATTTTTTGGTTATTTCATGTAGAAATATTCAATTTTGAATTTGACAAATAATAAGAACCTACTTTTCATTAGCTACAACTCTGCTTTTACTGGGTCTACGACTTCATAATATGTCATATTTATATAAAATATTTTTTTCACTTTTTGATAAGCTGTATTTTTGCTATGAATGTTTTTTTGGTGAAATACTTCCTTTTTTAGTTATTTGCGAAAATCCGTCTAAAAACGTACTATTTTTTGAGAAATGAATATATTCACTCGCAAATAACTCGAAAAGTATTTACTTGTGAGGTCAAGAGTAGTGAAAAAAACTCTATAGTCAATTTATATTTTCAACATTTTTGCAGAAACAAAAACAAAAAAATATAATACAGATTAATATGATAGTGACTGCTGCGTTAAAATTTTGAATACGGGCCACGTGAAATAACCGCGTGTTCTTGGCTAGTTCCTTGAGTACGGAGAATTTTACACTTCCCTCTAAGGCTAGTTCCAACAAATTTAAGCTAGGCGCGCCACTATACGGGCAGGTTTTAAAGACAACAAAATAATGCATAGGGTTTCGTATCTTTCCGTATTTATCAATCAACGATATTGGTAATGTTGTTTAATGCACCATTTTGGTTTTTTTTGGGATATAAAGAAAATAAAAACACAAAATATAAAAAATGCAGGCATTTTCTAATACCTTTAAAGGCACCATCAATACATTAAATTTATACAAAACATCTTTAACATAAATTCTGGCTTTTATATTAAAATTAGATTTTTTAAATTTACATATTTTTTGTTAAAAAGGTGATAAAAATGAGCGCGTGTGTTTTTTAAAGGTGGAATATCCATATTTGACGGTAATCTGAGATGCGTTTATAAATTTCACATCAGGTAATTTTGTTTAAGTCCTTATTTATGTATTTATATAAATTTAAATACCTGATATGATGTCAAAATAGTTTACTTTTTATATAGGTAAAAAAACATAACCAATCCGACTCTTTGAGCAACCATTGCACGCAGGCACTTTTTATAGTCGCTTCAGTTGTCTTATGCCACGCTTAAGGTTGCCTAGGCAACGTCAAGACAACTCAAAAATCGTCCACCAAATTAGTGCAGAATTGGGTCGTCTTCTAGGCAATAACAACGTTGTAACAAAACGTTGCCACGCGGTAGACAACGTTGTCGCGTCGACAAATTGCTACTTGGGTGTAATCCAAGGATGGTACTAAAGGTGAGAAATTTGACCTAGGCTGTCTGTCCGTCTGTCCGTCCGAGCGCGAGTATATGTCCTCCGTCATTATACCAGGTAGAATGACAAATTAGGTGTAAAATGAAAGCTTATAATCCAAGGATGGTACTAAAGGTGAGAAATTTGACCTAGGCTGTCTCACCGTCTATCCGTTAGACCGCGAATATAACTCCTCGGTCACTATTGGCTCCGAGCGTTAACAAAGTGTCAAAGCAAAACCGACCGACCTGCTCATTGTGGCGGTTGCTTGAATCTTTGTAAGGACGGTTTATTATATGTTTAAATGGGACATTTTAAAAATATTTGATTCCAGCATGCCCAGCAATAAAGCATATGGTACATAATTTTCCTTGTTTTATACTAATTTTCTAAGATTATTACCTTACATCTTTCATTGAGTTGATAATTCACATTGTGAAAATTCTCAATTATTATATTTATTATATTTCTAATTTAATACTATTCTATCTAATTGCTTTAAAACCAGCAAATTTCCATAATTAATACCTTTTGCTTTAGTTTTCCTTTCAAGAAACAAACAAAACACATCTCCTAAACTAAACCTAACCTCGCTTTCGGCCATTCATTCATGTCCGTGTCACAATAATTTCGACTCGAAATTATAATATCAACCACTTTTTTGGAGTCGCTATTACAGTCGAACCCGCTTATTGGAATAGCCTTTGTACCAGGCAAAAATATTCTTATAACCGGGATATTCTAATAACCGATCATTGGTGGCTAGTCGAAATAAGTGTACCGAATATACGTAATAATATTATTTACATACTATGCCAATGTGTAGTTTTACATACTATGCCAATATGTATATCATACATACGTATATGTACCTACATAATCAGTATATGTGAATGGTTTTAGGTCTTTTTACGTCAATAATACAGTAGTGTAACTACTACTTATCTGTGTATGTGTTCAATATCAAATTACATTATATTATGTATGTGAATGAATACAGTAGCAGTAGGTAATTAATATAAAATGTATGCAATATGTAGATATGTAAATATTTTCTTATTAAAATGCATATAACAAAATTACTTATTTTTTCTTGAGAAATTATCGGTAATTATAGCTTTTTTGTTGTTAATCCGTGTGGTCATCCTTAATCCATTGGTTGAATCGAACTTTTATTGGCGGCAAGAAATGGATGAATTTAACAAAGCCATAATTCACATCTTGCAAACAAGTAGGTAAATACTCTCTGGGTGAATTCTAAATAAACTGCTTCTAACAATTTTATAGCAGGCAACAGTGCCTTTGTGTAGACAAATAAAAATTACTTTATGACCCATGCATTTGTCGGCTAAAGATCGAATTGGTACTCGTAACAAAGTAATAAATATTTATTACCCTAATAATATCTAATCCAGCAGTACAGGCCCTTGACGACTGACCATAATACCAAACATAATTTAAATTTTTAGTAAATTGTAACAAAAATATTCGTTGACCTGCAAAATATGCTAACCAACGGTATTATCTAATTAGAACCTATTCCAATAAAAGGATAAATTTATTAAGGAGTAAATGGAAACGTTTCGGGAACTCGAATTTATATTCCATAAACCGGGATATTCCTATAACAGGGATTCTAATAAGCGGGTTCGACTGTAATTTCGATTAAGTCGCTATTTTATGACATCATTTCGTTAGTTTAACTAAAATCCACAAGGCTTGCACAGTCGCAATTCAACGTCGCCATATTGATTGCGACTTGTTTTGAATTAGAATCAGGGCCCTGAAGCAGCATTCTTTGTTGAATATTCACTTGATTTCTGTCTAAAGATGAACGTAACCTTTCACATCCTTACATAACTACAGTTATCTCATAACTTGAGGTTTAACGTCGCGTTATAAAGTGACTGTTGATATATCAGATAATTCAAGAACTGTCAAGAAATAACGCAAGTAGTTAAGTTAAATATGATTTTTCTTCTTCTTCAAGTGCCATCTTCGTTCCGAAGGTTGGCGATCATCAGGGCTATACGTATCTTCGAAACTGCTGACCGATACATTGAAATATGATACATCACACCAATTCGATGATTATAACTAAATTACAGGACACCTTTACGTTATATTTAACGTGAGTGATTCATCACAGGGCTGATTATCACATTCAGCCCTGTGATGTATCACTCACGTTAAATATAACGTAAAGGTATCCTGTAGTTTAGTTAACTATAATCGACCAATTGGTGTGATGTATCATATTTAACTTAACTAGTTACTTTACTTCTTGAATTATCTGATGTATCAACTGTCATTTTATAAAACGATGTTATACGTTAAGCCAGTGGTTCCCAACCTTTTTCCGATGATCGCCCCCTTAGACATGTTTCGTCAGTTATGAATACTACAATCGCCCCCCTCTCAAATTAAATTGAAACAAATAAGACGAAGTAGTTTTCAATCCTAATAGTAAATTATTAATATTGAAAATATTAAAAATATTACTAAAAGATTTTTAAATTGAAAACTTATTGGTACACTTTCCTGGTGACACCTCCAAGACTTCTACAATTTGCAAGTCAAATGGATGCTGCAGTGAAGACGAGAGGGAAGGAATTCTACACTATGCAATTCACATCCCCCGTCTGAAGCTGGTAAAGTTCCAACGGCAAAATGCACCTAGTTACTCTACGGAGTAATACGACTATAAAATAAAAATGTATACCATTTTTATTCAGTTGCAATGCGAAGGCAAAACAATCTTACTTTTCAATTAGAATACGGAGTGCAGTCCAGCCCCTTGAATCGCGATTTTCGGCTCTTATTGGGGCCTTCATCGGAAGGAACGTAGGCACTGTTCTCCATATTTTAACTGATTCGTATCGAGAGGTTTTCCCACCCATTGCAACTGAAGTGATGATAGTAGGTGGCTAGCGCCATCTGGCATTGAAAGACGAAGTAGTTTTCAATCCTAATAGTAAATTATTAATATTGAAAATATTAAACATATTACTAAAAGATTTTTTAATTGAAAACTTATTGGTACACTTTCCTGGTGACACCTCCAAGACTTCTACAATTTGCAAGTCAAATGGATGCTGCAGTGAAGACGAGAGGGAAGGAATTCTACACTATGCAATTCACATCCCCCGTCTGCAGCTGGTAAAGTTCCAACGGAAAAATGCACCTAGTTACTCTACGGAGTAATACGACTATAAAATATAAAATAAAAATGTATACCATTTTTATTCAGTTGCAATGCGAAGGCAAAACAATCTTACTTTTCAATTAGAATATATATATTAATATTTTCAATATTAATAATTTACTATTAGGATTGAAAACTACTTCGTCTTTCAATGCCAGATGGCGCTAGCCACCTACTATCATCACTTCAGTTGCAATGGGTGGGAAAACCTCTCGATACGAATCAGTTAAAATATGGAGAACAGTGCCTACGTTCCTTCCGATGAAGGCTCCAATAAGAGCCGAAAATCGCGATTCAAGGGGCTGGACTGCACTCCGTATTCTAATTGAAAAGTAAGATTGTTTTGCCTTCGCATTGCAACTGAATAAAAATGGTATACATTTTTATTTTATAGTCGTATTACTCCGTAGAGTAACTAGGTGCATTTTTCCGTTGGAACTTTACCAGCTGCAGACGGGGGATGTGAATTGCATAGTGTAGAATTCCTTCCCTCTCGTCTTCACTGCAGCATCCATTTGACTTGCAAATTGTAGAAGTCTTGGAGGTGTCACCAGGAAAGTGTACCAATAAGTTTTCAATTTAAAAATCTTTTAGTAATATTTTTAATATTTTCAATATTAATAATTTACTATTAGGATTGAAAACTACTTCGTCTTTCAATGCCAGATGGCGCTAGGCCACCTACTATCATCACTTCAGTTGCAATGGGTGGGAAAACCTCTCGATACGAATCAGTTAAAATATGGAGAACAGTGCCTACGTTCCTTCCGATGAAGGCTCCAATAAGAGCCGAAAATCGCGATTCAAGGGACTGGACTGCACTCCGTATTCTAATTGAAAAGTAAGATTGTTTTGCCTTCGCATTGCAACTGAATAAAAATGGTATACATTTTTATTTGAAACAAATAAGTAATCAGTACAAATAGACAGGGCGAAAATGGCGGGTTCGTTGGGAAAAATGTTCCCATGAGATTTTTTTGCATAATCATATTCGTGAGACATCCCAGAATAAGGTTCAAGAAGTCGCCCACGTGAAAAGTGGTCCAAATTTTTTTTAACAATTTTTTTTAATCAAATTGGAAAAATCAATATTTTTGGCCGGGACAATTTTTTTTAGGTTTTTTGGACCATTCTAGACAAAAAAGGGCTCTTATAATTCTTCTTTAAAGTTGATCTTTTTCGAGTTATAAGCAATTTAAAATTTGAAAAACGCGAAAATTGCCATTTTTAAGACTTAATAACTCGGTTAAAAATTATTATTATGAAAGTCAGAAAGTGACTGAACAATATCCCTTCGTTGGCTCAGTGTAGATGGTCTTTAAGTTGTGATGGAAACACCAAATAATAGTAGCAGGGTTTATTGATGAGACTTACACTATGGATGTTGACCCGGGGTACTTTGAGTAAAGACTTAAATGATGATCGTTGAAGACAATCACTCGCGTTAATGAATTAATAATAATTGAATTTCTAGACAAGAGATCTTAGTTTTATATAAGTTTAAATTGGGTCAATGTAAACACGGACCCCGCGTGATTTTGTGTATCTAATTAAGGTAAATTGTTTATCTTATGTCAGCAACTTTTGGCTGATGTCCAAATTATATTATTGATAATTGACCAAATGTGTATGTAATTTAATTAATTACGTGTGTGTGTTTAATAACAAATAAATGCATTCGATCTACTGGGTGATAAAATGATACTGTCCAATTTCGGATATGAATACTGAATATTTGATATTGGACATACTGCGGAATCGGGCAAAAACTGGCCCAAGTGTCAATACTCAAAGTTTACATATAAGTATTACATAAAATAGTCAAATTCAAACATGTTAATAAATAAATAGTTTAAGAATAATCAACAATCTTCCAACCGTACTCTAGCTATCAATGTCCGACTCTATCTCTAGATTAAAATTAGGGCAATTGGATGAAAATGTGGAGAGTGGGATGTCGGCCTTTGAAGTCGACGGTACATTGTTATGCCGATTACTACTTAATACAGGTACTTCCTGTTCGTTAGTCTGAGTATGTGGATTCCCTGAACGACATAGTCGTACAACATGACGGTATTTCCATAACGTGAGTATCCCAATTATTACCATTATAGTAATGGTCCCGGTGGCTACAAAATAATGCCAATTAGATTCTGGAATCGATTGCCACTGCGTATGCGTCATTTCTTGTTCTAGACTTTCCTCCTCAAGTAACGCGTGACGTAGCTCTCCTCCTGGTATGTCCA
Source organism: Diabrotica virgifera virgifera (assembly GCF_917563875.1). Lineage (NCBI taxonomy): Eukaryota > Metazoa > Arthropoda > Insecta > Coleoptera > Chrysomelidae > Diabrotica > Diabrotica virgifera. The sequence goes on along the minus strand of NC_065451.1, from coordinate 85,388,700 downwards.
GGTAGGTGTTTAGAGGCATGTTAAACCTGCGGGGTGTCCTCGCCATCAATTGGGCCACGGGAGTGATTGGCGCCTTCAGGTAGCTTGTTACCGCTCTCTCCATCCCACTGCTAGTGGGGAGTAATGTAATATTTTTCGTTTGGGCGATACATTTGGGTGAAAGTTTCAGGAATGTGACTCGTTCCAGTACTCTTTCGCTCCGATTTCCATCGCAAATAATGGATATGTGTATCGTGACTGGCGTGATAACGAGCCAGAGGTTGGGGGTACCCATCTTACTCCATTGAGCTGTCTGTATTGTCCTGGCTACCACTGGACATGTGCTATTCTTAGATCGCTCATAAATTTTTTCAAGTATGCAGTTTGGTTGGTTATCCATGTTCCTTATAGCCGTTGGTGAGCACGCTATCTGCGTCTTTGTCAACAGTAAACATCTTTCCCTATCTTCTGCGGTCAATTCGAAGTAGTGCAGTGTGTTATAATCTACGACCAGTAGATTCCTTGGGGCGACAAATGTGCGCAACACCGACCCCTCAACGTTAAGTGGTATGGCCGTGACTTTCAGCATGCTGTACTTAATTTTCCCTGTCACTATGAAATAGCCGATGACTGTTATATATCTGTCGTCATGACTGACTTCTGTTTCTATAATGGGCTGTCGTCGTATTTCGACCCCTTGTGGCAGTATCTGCCCTGCTTTCTCTATCAATTTGGTTATCTCACCCGGTTTCACTATATCAATGAAGTGTCCGTGGTTATAGTGAAGGTTTAATATTCCCTCGTAAAATTGAGTATATTCGTTTATGAATTCCATAACTTGCAACGCTATCGTTTGTATTCGCAACGTGCTATATTCGGTTTCTAGTCTCTGTGCTTTGTCTTCTACTTCGTTAAGTCCTTTAGATATTACTTGTAGGCCTGTGATTAGTGCTTTGTTAAACTTGTTCATTTGCTCGTTTATCCTGTTCTCTGTGTGATTGATTGATGTTATTGTTTCTAACATTACCTTCGCTTGATGCTGTGATCCCTTTGTTAGCTCCTTTTGGTTATTGTCTAATGCTTCAATGTTACTGTAGGCTTCGTCATTGACTCCAAATACTGAGGTTAATATTGTTCCTAATATTCCTCTTCTTTCCCTTGCTTTTATTTCTACTGTCAACCCCTCGCTTACAGATTCCGCCTTTCTTTGTCCTTCCTCTAACTTCCCTATTATATCCTTACAATTCACGATTTTTATATCCTGACACAGTTCTCGTACTCCTTGTATCATATTTCCTATTAGTTGGTGCTCTGTTCGAATTCTTCCCTTTTCTAGTAACACCTTTATTCGAAATGTTCCCCGGTCTATAACGACCTCTCCAAGATCTTCTGTGAAAAATCCTGGTTCCGGATTATATATTTTATACGGTTCTGCCTTTATGGGTTTTAACATCGTTAAAAACATTATAGCTACTAGTATTTTCTTCCATCTTAGTGCTGCTGCCTTCTTCGGCTTTTCCTGTTTCTCTTCTTCCAGTCGTATTAGTTTATGTATGGGTCTTTTTGTCAGTTTCCCGTTCGCCTTTCTCACTGTTACGACTCTGGTTAGTCCCTCCGCTCCAGGGTGTGTTTCTGTTACCCTCGCTAATGGCCATTTGCCTGGAGGTGTATCTTCTTCTTTTATTATAACTATTTCTTCTTCTTTTATGTTAGAGTGCGCCTTATGCCATCTATTTCTCTGTTGTAATTGGTGCAGGTATTCCTTTTTCCAAATTTTCCAGAAGTCTCTTTTTATTTTCTCCAATAATCTCCACCTCGTCGGCATCTTCAAATAAGTCGTAAGCTCTCCTTCCCGATTTGGTGATATAATTTCTCTCCCTATAAGGAAGTGAGCTGGTGTCAGGGCTATTTTCCCTTCAGGGTCTTCTGATGACCCACATAATGGTCTCGAGTTCATACATGCTTCTATTTGTGTCAGCACCGTACTCAATTCTTCATATGTTAGAACTGTTTCCCCGATGATTCTTTTCAAGTGATATTTCATTATCCGCACTGCGCTCTCCCATAGTCCTCCGAAATGTGGTGCATATGCAGGTATGACATGCCATTGGGTACCTAGTGCCAGTAATCCTTGTTTTATCTCGTCATCTATTTTTTGATTTTCTTTTTTCAACAAATTTGCTGTTCCTACGAATGTGGTTCCGTTATCGCTGTATACGTTGTTGCACTGTCCTCTGCGTGCCGTAAATCTCTTGAACGCCGCGATGAATGCATCCGTAGACATATCGCTTACTACTTCGAGGTGTACTGCCTTCGTTGACAGACACACAAATACTGAGATGTAGTCCTTATAGCTCCTCTGTCCTCTGCCTCTCGTGGTACTTATTTTTATTGGCCCGGCATAATCTATCCCTGTGTTAGTAAAGGGATGACTCGGGTTCACTCTGTCTTTCGGTAGATCTCCCATTATTTGTTGTGCTACTTGGCTTTTATACATCCTGCAACTTAAGCATTTTGCTAGATGATCTTTCACGGTTCTTCTGCCGTTGATTATCCAGTATTTCCTTTTTATATACTGTAGTGTTTGTTGTAATCCGCTATGTAGATTTTTTGCGTGACTATCTGCTATAAGTAACTTTGTTAATGCACTATCCTTTGGCAAAATTATCAGATGTTTTTCTCCGTACTTTAGATTCGTGTGTCTCAGTCTTCCGGTGACTCTTAGAATTCCTTGTCTATCCAGGAATGGTACCAATGACGCTAATTTATTTTTCTTGTCTAACTGCTGTTTCTTCTCCAGCTTCTTTATTTCTTATTTGAAGTAGGCGTGCTGTGTGTGCTTTATCACCTTTAATAGCGTTTCCTCTAATTCTTGGACTGTCAGCTGACTTTGTCCACTGTCCTTCTTTTTTCTGCATTTGTCTGCAAATCTCCTACAGTATGCAAGTACTCTTCTCATTCTTTCTAAATTTGAGAATCTCTCGCATATGTCCTCCTTTATCGTTGTCGTGTGCACCGTTATTTTCGTTTTGACTTCCTCCTCATTTGTCTCTGGTATTTCTTCTGATTCCTGCGTTAAAGTTTTGTTACTAGTCAGCCAAGTTGGTCCCTTCCACCATAGCTCTGCTTCTAATAATTCTGATGCGGTACCTCCACGTGAGAGGATGTCCGCTGGGTTTTCCTTCGTATCTACCTTATGCCAATTTTTCGGTCCTATAACGCCTCTTATTTCCTCTACTCTGTTGGCGACGAACATTTTCCACCTTTTTGATGATCCCCTTATCCAAGCCAGGGTTATCATTGAGTCTGACCATGCATATACCTCAATGTTTTCCCTATTCAATGCTTGTAGGGTTTTCTTCATTAAATTTGCTAATAGCACCGCGGCACACAACTCGAGCCTCGGTAATGTCGTTTTTCCTTTCAATGGTGCGACTTTCGATTTTGCTATCATTAGATTCGTTTTGATTTCTGGGCCTAACACCCTTGAGTAGATTACCGCTCCATATCCTTTCATAGATGCATCTGCAAATCCATGTAGTTCTACTCTGTTTGTCTTGCTTAAGTTGTTCCACCTGGGCAATGTTATTTTCTCCAGATTTACTAATTGCGCCTGGTATGTATTCCACCTGCTTTGTTGGTTGCTAGTTAATTCTTTATTCCAACTGGTTTTTTGCTCCCATAATTCCTGTATGAACATTTTCGCCTGAATTACTACAGGTGCTATCCACCCTAGTGGGTCGTATAGTTTTGCTACTTCTGACAGTACGTGTCTTTTCGTTATTTTCTTTGCTGTCGTTATCCCTATTTTGAATGTGATTATATCTTCTTTAGGGGACCAGTGTATTCCTAACGTTTTCCGTACTGCTTCTTGTTTGAATGCCTTGGAGTCTACGTTCCTCATTTCCTCCGGTACGTTCTCCATTATTTTTTCTTCGTTGCTCAACCATTTTCTGAGAATGAAACCTCCTTTTCTGAACAGTTGTATTAATTCCTTTTGGGCTATTTCTGCTTCCTGCACTGTCTCCGCTCCTCCTAGTATATCGTCTACATACATGTTTTCTTTTATAATTTTCGATGCCAACGGGAACCTCGCTCCTTCGTCTTCTTGTAATTGCTGTATTGTTCTCAACGCTAAAAATGGTGCTGCGGCCGTGCCGTATGTCACCGTCGTTAAGTTATATTCTTGTATTGGGTCCTTTGTGTCCTTTCTCCACAAAATTTTTTGATATTTTTGGTCTTCTTCTGCCATTCTGATTTGTCTAAACATTTTTTCCAAATCCGCTGAGTATGCTATCTTATTGGATCTCCATCGTAATAGTATATTTGTCAAATCTTGTTGTAATTTCGGCCCTGTGTGCATAATATCATTCAGGCTTACTGCCGATGAGCTTTTACTTGATGCATCAAACACGGCTCTTATTTTCGTTGTAGTACTGTCCTCTTTTCTCACTGGATGATGAGGTAGGTAGTACCCATCTCCCTGGTTTTCTGCTATTACCATATGACCTTGGTTTTCATAATCTTCCATGAATTGTCTGTAATTCGCTTCTAATTGTTTGTCTTTTGCAAACTTCCTTTCTAGTTGCATCAATCTGGCGAATGCCTGCTGCTTAGATTCTCCTAGCTTTGTTACGTCTTCCTTAAACGGAATTCTCACTTCGTATCTCCCGTCTTCATCTCTTTTTACGGTCTGTCGATACATTTCTTCACATTCTTGTTCTTCTACTGATAAACTTGTTTCCTGATTTACTTCTTCTAATTCCCAGAATTTCTTTATTTGTATGTCCATCTCTTGTCTGGATATCATACAGCATACTTCTGCTTTTGTAGTCTCCTTCTCTCGTGCTATCCCCGAAACTATCCATCCTAGTTTGGTGTTTTGACTCAGGAGTCCATTACTTATTCTGTGCATCCCTTCTGTCAATATGTAACTCCTAGTAGTAAGTCTATTTTCCCTACCTTGTAATATCTTGGATCTGCCAGTATTGCATTTTTCTCGTTATAGTCCGGTAGAATTATATCCTGTTCCGGTAAATTCCTTGTTATCTTCGGTAATACTAGTGCTTCTATTTCCATCTCGAAGTCACTTTCGTAATGAGTTTCGATTAAAAGTTTCATACTCCAATTGGCTGTTTTTTCTCCTGACGAGCCTATCCCGGATAAGGTCGCCTGTATGGGCTTCCTTGTTGTTCCTAGCGTCGTCGCAGCTTGTTCCGTTATAAATGCGCATTGTGACCCTTGGTCGATTAATGCTCTCATTATGTGTGAATCTCCTTTCGCATCTCTTATGCGTACAACAGCTGTCGCTAGTAATGCTTCACCTTCCTTATGGCTTGCACAGTTTACTGAATTCTGCCCTCTTTGGTGGTCGTTGATATTCCTATGCCCATTGGTATCTTGTGTATTTTCTCGCCTTCCGTTATTTTGTTCTCTGGCGTTGTATGGATTATTATTTCCTCCTCTGTACCTATTAGCTTGATACCCGTTTCTTCTATTATTCGAATCTCTTTCATTTCTTTCTTGTGTTTGCTCTCCTTTCGTTTCATTGGAGTTTCTTTTGTTGCCTGTGGTTCCTTTCTCATAATGCAACATATGGTGATGGTCTCCGCCACAGTGTCTGCACCTATATTGTACATAACATTGTTTTTCTTTTTTATGTGCTAGGCAGTTTGCACACAATCCTTTTTCTTTTATCATCCTGTTTCGGTCTCTTACATTGAGTTCCTGAAATTCTCTGCAGTTCGGTACTCCGTGATCTCCGTTGCATATCACGCAACGTGTTCTTGGTTTCCTCCCAGATCCTCCTTGCTTCTCTTGTCTTTTTTCTGACTCCAGCAGTTCCAGTGTCTGGAATCTTCGCTGTAAGAATGTTTGTGTCGATTTGTACGTCGGTATCTCTCTACTGTCTCCAACGTGGTTTTCGTACAGCCTCCTGGTTTCATTGTCCCATTTCGTTATGATAATTCGGGCTACCAATGGGCTCCACGCTTCCGTGTCTGTTCCTAACCCTCCTATGGCTTCCAGACTTTCGTGGAAGGTGTCATGTAGTGATTTCAATGCTCTAGCAGAAGATTCCTTTACTTCCTATGCTAGTAGCATCCTGTCTATCAATTTAAACAATATCATCCTTGGATTCTCATATCTATCTTTTAGCATGTTCCAGGCCACTTCGTAGTTGGCCTCGGATATGTTTAAGTGTTGTATCATTCTGTTGGCTTCCCCTCTTAGTTGAGTTTTTAGGTACTGCATTTTTTCTGCGTTTGATAACTGGTCGTTTTCATGTATTACTTTAGTAAACAGATCGTGGAAAGTTCTCCACGTTTCATACCTGCCTTCATACACAGGGATTTTTACCTGCGGTAATGTCACACCGTCCCTCCTCTGTGTGCTTTCTGGCCGTTGCATTCCTGGCCTTATTTTCTTCAAGGTTTCCCTGACTCTCCTCTTTAGTTGATTTATTCTCTCTACTTCTCCATTATCTATAGCGTCTAGTTCCTCATTTACTGCTGCTTCAATTATTAGTGTATTCACCTTTTCCATGTATTCTCTTAACTCTGACTGCAGCTCTTCATCCTCCTGCAAATCTTGTTCATTTTCTGGCTGTAATAATTCCTCAATTCTTTGCTTCCTTATCTGAATCTCCTTTACTTTCGGTGCTTTTCCTCTTTTCAGCACCCTTCCATATTCTTCCAACAGGGTTTTCGCCTCAATATATGTCTTAAATACCTGATCATGGTATTTTGTTTCAAAATATTTTTCTTTCGTTATACCTCCTTCTAGCAGCTTTTCGTGGTTATTCAGAAATTTTGCCCAATATTCTTCTAATTTTTCCTGCCTATCCCGGATGTATTGTTGAGTCCTCCGAGATTGAGAATCCTTTTTAGTATTTGAAACTAGTTTCGCTAATTCTGCTCCTATCTCCGCTTGCTTAACGTATACACTTTCCATGGTTATTTTTATAAAATTTTAAATTCAGCGGTAAATATATTAAACAATATGAACTGTATTTTATTTATTAAGCAATGTACTTAAATATGCCTATAATGTCTGGCTAATTGGCTAGTCCAAGGCCATCAAATTCACACAAAAAAAATATCTGCTTATTAACAATTATATTTATTTACTATACCTGTACTATCACGCTCTCTCGTAAGCCAGAATGTATATAAATAAAAATGTAATTGTATGCCCTTGTCAAGTTTGCAATTTTTCAACGTTACCGTAGGTCGCTTGCCTGACTAAGTGATTTCTGTTTGTAAATAAACTGAATAGTATTACGATTTCACTAACGCTAAAATTTAAATTCTTTGGTTGGATAATTTAATGAACCTTTGTATTTATAAAAGATCTGTAAATGATATATGTAATATTAATACTGGAATCTTATTCAAATTTGGCAATTAGATATCTATGTGATTAATTTTTACAGAAATAGGTAAAATATTTTCATTTTCTAAAACAGTGAAAATTTAACTGAAATTATTATATAGAGTGGACTTTTATCGTTCTATAAGTTACGTAGTATTTTAATTTTTTCGAAATAAAGTATTTAATTGAAATTAAAGCAAGCTATATGTTTATGAACGTTTCTTTTTTTCAAATTATTTTTCAAATATATTTTTGTCTCTGTATTATTTATATGGTATACATTCTAAAGTACATTATTTTACTATTGATAGAGTGGAGAGTGTTGTTCTAGATTGTTGAATTATAATAAAAATACAAACTTGTTAAATTGTACGATTGTAACAGTTGGAAGATTTTGTAATTATTCAAAACTTACGGTTTTTTTTTTGTTTTCTTAGACGTCTAGGGTCCCTCGCTTCTGGTAGGCTCTGCAATCGGCTCTCGGCTATGGTACTGCTCTTAGCTCTGCAATCGGCTCTCGGCTATGGTACTGCTCTTAGCTCTGCAATCGGCTCTCGGCTTTGGTACTGCTCTTAGCTCTGCAATCGGCTCTCGGCTTTGGTACTGCTCTTAGCTCTGCAATCGGCTCTCGGCTATGGTACTGCTCTTAGCTCTGCAATCGGCTCTCGGCTTGGTACTGCTCTTAGCTCTGCAATCGGCTCTCGGCTATGGTACTGCTCTTAGCTCTGCAATCGGCTCTCGGCTTTGGTACTGCTCTTAGCTCTGCAATCGGCTCTCGGCTTTGGTACTGCTCTTTGCTCTGCAATCGGCTCTCGGCTTTGGTACTGCTCTTAGCTCTGCAATCGGCTCTCGGCTATGGTACTGCTCTTTGCTCTGCAATCGGCTCTCGGCTTTGGTACTGCTCTTAGCTCTGCAATCGGCTCTCGGCTATGGTACTGCTCTTAGCTCTGCAATCGGCTCTCGGCTTTGGTACTGCTCTTAGCTCTGCAATCGGCTCTCGGCTATGGTACTGCTCTTAGCTCTGCAATCGGCTCTCGGCTATGGTACTGCTCTTAGCTCTGCAATCGGCTCTCGGCTATGGTACTGCTCTTAGCTCTGCAATCGGCTCTCGGCTTTGGTACTGCTCTTAGCTCTGCAATCGGCTCTCGGCTTTGGTACTGCTCTTTGCTCTGCAATCGGCTCTCGGCTTTGGTACTGCTCTTAGCTCTGCAATCGGCTCTCGGCTATGGTACTGCTCTTTGCTCTGCAATCGGCTCTCGGCTTTGGTACTGCTCTTAGCTCTGCAATCGGCTCTCGGCTATGGTACTGCTCTTAGCTCTGCAATCGGCTCTCGGCTTTGGTACTGCTCTTAGCTCTGCAATCGGCTCTCGGCTATGGTACTGCTCTTTGCTCTGCAATCGGCTCTCGGCTTTGGTACTGCTCTTAGCTCTGCAATCGGCTCTCGGCTTTGGTACTGCTCTTAGCTCTGCAATCGGCTCTCGGCTATGGTACTGCTCTTTGCTCTGCAATCGGCTCTCGGCTTTGGTACTGCTCTTAGCTCTGCAATCGGCTCTCGGCTTTGGTACTGTTCTTAGCTCTGCAATCGGCTCTTGGCTATGGTACTGCTCTTAGCTCTGCAATCGGCTCTCGGCTATGGTACTGCTCTTAGCTCTGCAATCGGCTCTCGGCTATGGTACTGCTCTTAGCTCTGCAATCGGCTCTCGGCTTTGGTACTGCTCTTAGCTCTGCAATCGGCTCTCGGCTTTGGTACTGCTCTTTGCTCTGCAATCGGCTCTCGGCTTTGGTACTGCTCTTAGCTCTGCAATCGGCTCTCGGCTATGGTACTGCTCTTTGCTCTGCAATCGGCTCTCGGCTTTGGTACTGCTCTTAGCTCTGCAATCGGCTCTCGGCTATGGTACTGCTCTTAGCTCTGCAATCGGCTCTCGGCTTTGGTACTGCTCTTAGCTCTGCAATCGGCTCTCGGCTTTGGTACTGCTCTTAGCTCTGCAATCGGCTCTCGGCTATGGTACTGCTCTTAGCTCTGCAATCGGCTCTCGGCTATGGTACTGCTCTTAGCTCTGCAATCGGCTCTCGGCTATGGTACTGCTCTTAGCTCTGCAATCGGCTCTCGGCTTTGGTACTGCTCTTAGCTCTGCAATCGGCTCTCGGCTATGGTACTGCTCTTAGCTCTGCAATCGGCTCTCGGCTATGGTACTGCTCTTAGCTCTGCAATCGGCTCTCGTTCTCCCGGGTCTAGTGGTCTCTCTCTGCTACTGAGGGTGTTGCTGGTGTGGACTGTATAGGCTTTCTCAAACTTCCTTGAAGTATTCTTTTTCTCGATAGGACCATGAACAATATCCCTTCGTTGGCTCAGTGTAGATGGTCTTTAAGTTGTGATGGAAACACCAAATAATAGTAGCAGAGTTTATTGATGAGACTTACACTATGGATGTTGACCCGGGGTACTTTGAGTAAAGACTTAAATGATGATCGTTGAAGACAATCACTCGCGTTAATGAATTAATAATAATTGAATTTCTAGACAAGAGATCTTAGTTTTATATAAGTTTAAATTGGGTCAATGTAAACACGGGCCCCGCGTGATTTTGTGTATCTAATTAAGGTAAATTGTTTATCTTATGTCAGCAACTTTTGGCTGATGTCCAAATTATATTATTGATAATTGACCAAATGTGTATGTAATTTAATTAATTACGTGTGTGTGTTTAATAACAAATAAATGCATTCGATCTACTGGGTGATAAAATGATACTGTCCAATTTCGGATATGAATACTGAATATTTGATATTGGACAGTGACTAAAACAAAGTTTAAAGCCCCCACTACATGATCCTGAAGAAATCTGTGTCATTAATTTATTACTGTGCTGTTATTTTTAATTAATAACAATGAGCGGTTAGATCGTATTGACGCGGCTGTAAATGTGAGTGCGAGTAAGATGCACAATTGGACTGTCGGAATGACATCTCTCTCGCACTCAGCATTGACGGCCGCCTAACACGTGCATGGCACTCATTATTATTATTTAAAAATAATAACTTAGTAATAAAATAATGACAAAAATTTCTTCAGGATCCTGTAGGGAGGGCTTTAAACTTTGATTTAGTCATTTTTTGACTTTCAGAATAATAACTTTTAACCTAGTTGTTAAGCCTTAAAAATCGCCATTTTTCGTTTTTTTTTTCAATTTTAAATTGCTTATAACTCGAAAACAATCAACTTTAGAGAAAAATGATACAGAACTTTTTTGTCCAGAATAGTCCAAAAAAACTAAAAAAAAATTCTCCGGACCAAAAATATTGATTTTTACAATTTGATTAAAAAAAATTGTTAAAAAAAATTTGGACCACTTTTCACGTGGGCGACTTCTTGAACCTTATTCTGGGATGTCTCACGAATGTGATTATGGAAAAAAATCTTATGGGAATATTTTTTCCAACGAACCCGTCGTTTTCGTCTTGTCTAAAAAGGTATGTACGTATCCGTATTTATTTATTTTTATATTTCGTAAAATGATAAATGATTATATGTAATGGCTTTCTTGGGCCTGGTGTCTCTAACATAATTTCTTTATGTCTGGCTTAATGTTGGTTAATAGCAACCTCAAATCCCCTCTTTAAATGATGTCCAGCCTATTTCTTTGTTTGTTTTTCAATATGCATACAGAACTAAAACCTTTCTCCACTAAATATATTGTGGGGAATGCTGATAATCGTAACTTGATTGCATTCCACAAGATTGGATACACTTCTTTTATCTGCGGTCAAAATCTTTCATAGCAACACTCCTGAAACAGACTTTCAATTTCAACATCATGTTTCAAATCAATCAAGCTTTCTTGAAGATAAGGACATGCCGTTGAAACTTCCACGCTAAAATGATTGATAAACCAAGTTGGCACTTTCAGACTAGTCAAATCTTGGAATCGGGGCTGCAGATTTCTTTCAATATTTGAAGGTGGAGGCAATATGTTTGAAGATCCTCAGAATCACCACAACCACAAGAGGATTTCTTGTTGGGGAATTTGGTCAGATCTCTTCTCTGCATATTTTGTTCAAAAATAGATAGTTTGTCACTGAATACTCCGACAACTCCCTTCGCTTTGGCCATATTTATGTTCTTCCCTTGTAGTTACAGGACAGTTAATTATTCGCATAATACAGTTAAAATAATTACACTATAACTATTACGCAAGAGAAATTGAACGTTTTTTCTACTTTTAAGGACAAAAAAGCAAATTAATTAGCGAATCGAATTAAAAATTATTTTTCACATCAAATTTTAGTAGGGGAGGAAAGTATGCTAAATTTGCAGTTACTCGAGCGTTATGGAAAACTATTGGGTTTAGAAGAGTAGATCCTAAAAGCAAAAAAAGTTGAGTTAAGTTTTTCATAAATGGGGGACTTTCCATTTTTTAATTTAATTTTTCATTTCCAACAATCGTTTTTCCGATTATAGCGCCATCTATCCATAATTCGAAAAAATTCTCGAAAAAAATTTACTTATTTTTACGTAAGAAATCCAAATCTGCAATAAAAATATGAGGGCTCCAATTGAATATTTTAACGTAACTTCCCACCCCACCTCCATGGGGAGTCGTGTTTGGTGTCATTCGATAGATTTTTCAAAAATATTGAATACCTGCATTTTTCAGCTTTTCGATCTGATGTTCATTTCGCGAAATATTGCGAGGTTCGTATTTAAAATCTTAAATTTAGACCCACGCCTCTCCGTAGGGGGTCGTGTTTGGTATGATTCGATAGATTATTGAAAAATATTGAACACGTATTTTTTAGTTTTCCGATCTGACGTTTATTTCGCGAAATATTCGCTTTTTCTTTGTGAAACTTTGTGACTCGCCCATTTCGTTACACCCCGCTCAAATCGTTAGATTTTTGAAATATACACTGTTTTGCATGTACTTAACTTACCTTATCTTAATCTGAAGATTTCGAGTTTTTCTAAGCGCCGGACTCCACTTGCGATTTTCTAGTCGCGCGATTGTTTTGTCGCGAAGATTGAATACATTGTTTCAAATACAAGTCAATCCACGATTATTTAGTCGCAAATGGATTGACTTGTATTTGAAACAATGTGTTCAATATTCGCAACAAAAAAATCGCGCGACTACAAATCGCAAGTGGAGTCCGGCGCTTAGGATAGATTTTTTTTAGACCCTTCGACCCGGACCTTTTTCGAACATTTTTCCTGAACGAACTCCCCTGTATGAAGAGCCAATATATTTATGGTAGAGGTACATTTACAGTGTACAGGGTTTTTCCCCCTGTGATTTTCTGACGCGCTCGAGTAACTGAAAAATCCCCGCTTGGGCTCCCCTACCATTTGAAACATTATTTGGTTAAAACATCTCAGTTTTTTGGTAAATATATATTTTAATTTGTCTGGATTCAATTTTGGTTCTGTCGATATCTGAGAAGACTTAGTTTTTACACAATGTCGCCAAACTGAATTTTGTTATAATCGGTTTAAATTTTCTAGTCCATTTGCGAGGCGACTATACCTATCGAATTAAATTGTGTCATAATTCATAGCCCTCTGTTACCATATTACCATAATATTACCATATTACCTGCACGGGTATACATATTCATTTTTTATTATCCTATGGATATCCGATCCGAAGTATGGTATTTTTTTTCTCAACTACCCATTTCTCGTTTCCCGGATTCTAAACGCCCCCTTATCGCCAACTTTTCTCTATCGCCCCCCATATCGCCCCTTTTGCTTTGTCGCCCCCCTGAAAATCTTAAATCGCGCACCGGGGGGCGATTGCCCCCCGGTTGGGAATCACTGCGTTAAGCTACCAGATAACTTTGTAGTTACGTAAGGATTATGAAAGGTCAGGTTTATCTTTTGACTTGATTTTAGTAATGAAGTGAATAAGTAACAATTAACAACACGTAGGTAATATCGCAGATTCGGAATAAGAATGACGTAACCGCCAAAATCCAAATTTTTCTGGAGAGGAAAAAATCGATTTTTAAATATTTAAAATAGGGATTAACGCCCGGTTCATAATAAACTTAAAGTGAACATCAACTAAAGTTCACTTTAAAGTTGACATTTACCCATATGAATTGCATTGATAAAGGTACCAACTTAAAATTTAAAGTCCACTTTAACTGATTATGAAACCGAGCGTAAATGAGGAGTAATCGTCCAGGAGCATCGGTATGGCGTTTATTCTTACAATGATGGCTTTTATTTTTATACCTATTAGTTCGAATTTCATTATCTTAATTTAGTCCTCCCATTTTCAACCCTTTTTACAGTTGCGTCATTCTTCATTTAAATTTTTTTAAATATTTATAATAGTGATTAAATAAAGAGTAACCATGAAGCACCAATCAAATTGACCATGTGCTGATAGACAAAAGGGCAGCCAGTAGTATCTCCAATGTAAGAACACGACGAGGAGCATGCTGTGGATCAGACCATATTTTACTACAAACCAAATTTAGATGCAGAGTTAACAGGGAAAGAAACGAAAGACAACAAAGAACAAACAAACTGGACCTTAAAAAACTGAAGATCCATGAATGTAAAGAGAAGATCGAACAAGAAGTCGCAACTGAGTTAAGGACGCTAGAACTGCACTCCATAGAGGGCAAATGCAGGAATATCGGTTTACTGTAAAGAGACCGAAATCATTAGACCGAAAGCAGTAGACCGAACTCATTAGACCGAAAAGCACTTTACCGAAACCTCACCAGACCGAACAGCAGAAGACTGAAAAGCAATTCTTTTTACTTGTCGCAGTAAAAGAGATAAGACTAATGTAATTACAACTAAATGTTATTTGGATGGTTATTATAAACAGTTAAAATGGTGTTAGCGTCATCTACCCTTAATTTATTTTTACCTTCACTAATTTCTTTAACGGATGAAAATTATTTCATATCAGACTGTACAGAGTAACAATTTACACAGTCTATATATAAAATAATACAAGAAAAATACAATAAACAAAAAGACAGATATACAAAATCTTAGCATAATTTACTGCAAACTTTTTAAATTTATTTACTATTTCGGTCTAATGCTGATCGGTCTAATGAGGTTTCCGTAAAGTGCTTTTCGGTCTAATGAGTTCTGTCTACTGCTTTCGGTCTAATGATTTCGGTCTAATTGTCGTGTACCAGGATTATCAAAATAGCAGTACTGACAGTAGCAACGTCTACCCTGGAAAACAAGAAAATGAGAGAAGACGAGCATGGTTTGATGACGAGTTCAGACAAGCAATAGAGGAAAGAAATGAAGCACACAAAATGTACATAATAAGAAGGACACGGAAGCGACGAATATTATTTAAAGCCGCAAGACGCAAAGCAGAAAAAATATGTAGAAAGAAAAAAGAGCCTATGAAAATAGACAGATAGAAAAAATGGAAGAAAATTTCAAAAACAACGAAATTAGATGGTTTTACGAATACCTAAAAAAGATAAGAAGTGGGTATAAACATCAAACAAGTCTATGTAAAAATGAAAGTGGACAAATAATCAGTGACCAACAGAAAGTCACAGAAACCTGGAGCATTATTTTGAAATGAAACGTAGAAGAGAATGAAGTAGATAATGGAGTAGAAGCTCCAACTATAGAGGAAGTTCTCAAAGCTATTAAGGCACAGAAAAACAATAAAGCTCCGTGAGTTGACGAAATACCAGCAGAACTGTATAAGGTAGGTGGCGACCACCTAGCAAGTCACATCCACGCGCTCATCAAAGACATATGGCAAGAAGAGAAAATACCCGACGACTGGAAGAAAAGTAGAGTATTCCCGATCTATAAAAAAGGAGACAAACTCCAGTGCAAAAACTACCGTGGAATCTCTCTACTATGTACTTACAGCATATAAAGTCCTCACGTATATTATAAACCAGCGGCTCTAACCACTAGCAGAAAATATTATTGGAGAGTATTATACGGGCTTCCGACTGGGAAGATCGACGCTGGATCAAATATTTACAGCCAAACAGATCTTGAGCAAATCATGAGAACACGATATTGATGTTCACAACGTGTTTGTAGACTTCAAACAGGCATACGACTCAGTCAAAAGGAACAAACTATACTATATATTGGCTGAATTGGCAATACCATACAAGCTAATAAGACTCATTAAAGGAACAATGGATGAAACTCAGGCATGTGTACGAATACAAAACCACCGGACAGACTTTTTCAAAATTTCGCAATGACTAAAGCAGGGAGATGGGCTGGCCCAACATTGTTTAACCTGGCACTGGAGTATACAATTAGGCAAATGCAAACTGGACGAGGAATCCTACTGACCAACAGAACGGTTCAACTGACCGCTTATGCCGATGATATTAATATTATGAGTAGAACATCAACAGAGTTAAAAACCTACGCATAGTTAAAACACAAACCAAAATGCTAGGTCTCGAAATTAACACAGAAAAAAAAAACAAAAATAATGACTCAGATGAGAAGAAATATAGTCCCACAAAACATTATACATGAAGATGACATTGAAACGATTGGAAAGTTTACATACCTGGGAGTAGAAATATATGCCGACCAGGGCCGCGCCGTCCACTTGTGCAATGTGTGTGACGCACACAGACGCTAGCAATTAAGGGGCACCACTAGAGTTTTCACAAAAATTTTAGACGGATCATAATAACACTTACCCATTTTTATCAGCTTCTACCAAACGTTGGGATATCATAAAACAACACTTTGCAAGTTTGCCTTTAAAGCATTTATCTAATTCACGCTTCTTCTTCTTCAGGTGCCATCTCCGCTACGGAGGTTGGCAATCATCATAGCTATTTTAATTTTTGAGGCAATAGCTCTAAATAGTTGTTTTGAGCTACATCAAAACCATTCTCTCAGGTTCTTCAACCATGAAATTCGTCTTCTTCCGATGCTTCTTCTGCCTATCTATCTAATTCACGCTGGTCCAGCATAATTATTGCTTTAAAGCCATTATACAAAAATTTGTCAGAAATTTATTATGCTTTATTATGTGATATAACGCATTTAAGTAGTCCAAGTAATGAAGCGTAAAATAGGACAAAACTTCGCAATTTTTGCAGAATGGATCGATTTTGCTTGAAAATTTTAGAATAAGTAGTAGATAGTCCAAGGATCAAAATCTATATGATGCCGAAATGCGCTTTTACCATGGGGGGTGGTTACCACCCCATCTCAGGGGTGGACATATTTTATTATATTTTGACCGCAAAAGTTGATAAAAACATTCATTCTACGCAAAAAACGTTTTATACCCTTTTTTGATAAAATTAATAGTTTTCGATTTATTCGCTATCGAAAGTGTTAGTTTTATATCGAATAAATCAATGGTTTTAATAAGTTTTCTACTAAAACCTCCAAAGGTTTACGTTTTATCAAAACAACTTTACTTCACAAAAATGTACCTTTTAAAAAAATAAACAAAACCGTTTTTTTTTATTCTCTTTTTGACCAATAGTACCTAATCAAGCTATACCTTATTATATGTTAGCTCTTCTTCGTCAAATGCTAAATATTGTAGATTTAAAGTCAAATTACGGGAAAACTATGCATTTTTCAAAGATAACGTGTTCAAACTAATTTAAAGTATTTGAAAATATTTATCTCCAGAAATAAAAAAGTCTCTAGCTCAAAAATTAAGTAACTTATAATGAAAAGAATCAGTCCCTATTTTTTCAGCGAAGAAGTGATCGGAAGCAACCTCCTAATCACCACCCTAATTAAAATTAGTCATTTATGTTATTTGGTCTTCTTTATTGATGTATTATTAATAGGTTCTTGCAGTTTGACCGGCTTAGAAGGATGAGTTTTTAAAAAATGGAGTTAAAAGCGAATAACGAATTTTTGTACTTTGGAAAAAAATGGTCTTTTCTTCAAAATAGAAAGATTAGCATCAGAGATACGAAAAAATGTTTTAATATAAAATTGTAGCTTATTTAGTTTTCAAGAACCTGGTTTGCAAACATTCTTTTTGCAAACTGCAAAAATTGAGTGAGCTATTGACAATTAAAACTTGTAATAACATGCAAAAACCACCTTTACCAACCCATTAAAAGTCATCTCTTTTTGCGACTGAGGATTTTTAAAATATTTAATATTAATAGTCTTATAGATCTTATAAAAACCTACAAAATTCTTTTTTACCAAACTTTCTAAGATAAAGAATAAAAAAGTTACGGTTAAAAAATCAATATATTTATTTGAAAAAAAGGTTTGCAAACATTTTTTTGCAAACTGCAAAAATTGAGTGAGCTATTGACAATTAAAACTTGTAATAACATGCAAAAACTACCTTTACCAACCCATTAAAAGTCATCTCTTTTTGCGACTGAGGATTTTTAAAAGATTTAATATTAATAGTCTTATAGATCTTGTAAAAACCTACAAAATTCTTTTTTACCAAACTTTCTAAGATAAAGAATAAAAAAGTTACGGTTAAAAAATCAATATATTTATTTGAAAAAAAGGATAAATCCAATTGGAAGCATAATAATGTAAGTTAGCGGTGTTTTTATTCATTGGCCTTATTCATTCTTCTTTATTTATGTATTATTAATAGATTCTAGAAGTTTGACTGGCTTAGAATGATTAGTTTAAAAAAACTGGAGTTAAAATCGAATAACGATTTTTTGTAGTTTGATAAAAAATGCCATTTTCTTCAGAATAGGAAGATCAGCACCAGAGATTCGAAAAAATGTTTAAATATGAAATTGTAGGTTATTTAATTCTAAAGAACTTGGTTTAAAAAAAATTTTTTACGGCAAAAATTGAGTGAATCGTAAATGAGTATTATTAAAAAATATTGATTTTTTCGATAGAAAACTAACACTTTCGATAGCGAATAAATCGAAAACTATTAATTTTTTCAAAAAAGTATGGAACATTTTTTACTTAGGATGAATGTTTTTATCAACTTTTGAGGTCAAAATATAATAAAAAATTTCCACCCCCGAGATGAAGTGGCAACCACCCCCAAGGTAAAAGCGCCTTTCGGCATCATATAGATTTTGATCCTTGGACTATCCACTACTTATTTTCAAATTTTCAAGCAAATCGATCCATTCTCTAAAAATTGCGAGGTGAAAAGCTTCGGTTCCTGGACTAATTAGGAGAAACATCGTGATTAAAATTATCAAGCTAGATTTTTAGGAGATAAAATGTCAACAAATTTACATTCATATGCTCAGTTGTGCAGTCTACATACCTATGGTATAAAGTTCTGATAGAAGTTAACTTCGTTAGAAAATTTTTCAATAAAAAACAATGAATTTGCAGCTGGCCTTAAATGCTTTACAAGAGATAAAAAAATTGTTGCTAGAGTTTCGGACAGATATTAAATTTAATGATGTAATTACTACAGATGAAACTGTAGAGAAACTGGATGTGGAGCCCAGTTATCAACCAGCCATACAGTTACGCCTTCGGAAAAAAAGCTGACAGTTCGATTACGAACATAAAGACGAACCGATTTTGGAACCTAAATTTTTATATATAATTTAAACGACAGTACAAAAAAACTCACAATTAAAACTTTTGTGTAGAAATTTGGAAAAAACTAAGATTTATTGATCACCTATATATTATAGAGGGAGACGATTTCTTTAAAGAATTATATGAATTATAAAAAAATTTTAAAATATATATTTTTAAAGGAATTAACTGTTTCTTCTTCGTGATGTGTCTATCCGTGACGAATGTTGGCGATGGTAATCTTTATCTTATCTATATCCATTTCATAGGGTACTTTGCATAATCCATTGTCTTCGTATTTAAATTTCCAGATCTCTGTACTTGGCGATATTTTCAGTAAATTTACTACGTAGATTATTGTTGTTAGGTATCGCCACATCAATTAGTGTTGTTTATCTTGTTAATTTATTAACTAGTACAAGATCTGGCCTATTATGTGCCATTGTTTGGTCTGTGAGCACAATGCGGTCCCAGTATAGCTTGTAGTTGCCATACTCAAGCATACTCTCAGGTACGTATTGATAATACGGAAGATGGTCCGTTTGGAGAAGTCCCAGTTTGACAGCTATCTCTTGATGAAGGATTTTTCCCACTGCTATGCCGCTCCTTGTGTTCAGTTGCAGCAAATGCTTGGCAGCCCCCGGTAATATGTTTGATGGTTTCTTGGGTTTGACATCCATATCGGCATTTGTCGTTGAACCTGAGGGTCTTTGATGATATATTTCAGGTAATTTTTGGTTGGTATAACCTGATCCTGAATGGCCAGTAATGAACCATCCGCTTCAGGGAACATCTTTCCTGATGTCAACTAATAGTTCGACACTGTATTGTCGACAAAGTCTTGGCTGACCTCATTGGGATGTCGCCCGTGCAGAGGTTTACCCATCCAGGTGCACATTTTTCGTCTTTAGTGAGGTGGTTTATGCGCATTTCTGGTTCCCTCAGTTTCATGGGTGTTGCGTTCTTTTTATCATTATTATCGTTAATGTTGTTAGAAAACGTCTGAAACACGCACTTTTCGCTAATCAGACATTTGTTATAAAAACATTTTTCTGATACCTATTAAATAAAACTACTAAATATTTTTCTCAATATTTTAAATATTTGACGTTTATTCTGTTAATTGACATTTCTTTATTTTTATTATCATTATTATTGTTATGCACTCGTCTGAAACACGCACATTTCGCTAATCGGAGAGTTTTATAAAAACATTTTTCTGATATTTTTATTATTTCTGATTATTATTTGATATTTAAATTAATTTATTTGACCATTTTTTTATTATTTGATATGTTGATTATTTCATATTTAAATTGCTTTATTTGACCATCACGACTGAGAACGGTAACATTTCTCGCCCCGTATCTCATATCGAGAATGAACTCGAAGTATATATATACACAGTACTTAGGCGTCAACGCCCTTTGGTAGGGATCTATGGAGGAGTATCACCAAGCCGGAAGCCCTTATCCCTTCCCGTACCGCTCCTCCATATGCCGATCAGACGCCAGTTTATTCCAGACCAAACCGTAGACTCTATTGAGTTTTATACTACGGCGTTGGTCGTTTAATAATTTCTTGACCTGGCTGAGGCTCGAACCATCGATCGCAAACCACTATATTTGTCGATCGACTGCGCCTTTGTCAACTGGACCGTCTAGACCGACAGTCAAACTCGAAGTAGAACCTTATAAATTATACGAAATATTTTCGATTGTACCCGAATTCGAAGGCGATCAAAAATATTCTTACAAACTTTTCTAAATGCTTGTGATTATGCCTACAATATGTCGACGCGTGATCAAAAACAACTATTAATAATTCACATAATAATAAACTTCGAGAAAAGGCTGCGCAGCTCATTAGCTCTAGAAATCCCTTATCATATCTAGAAATCAAGCAACTTCTTAATTCCCACTTTTCAGACACTAGAGACCTATCTCCTCTTATACAAGATTTACAGAGAGTCAAACAGCTTCCAAATGAATTGGCTCTTACATTCCTCAATCGTGTCCAAGTCCTCAATGCAAAAATGCATGCCAATATACAGAAAACTAGCCTCTCTGCTCTAGAGAAACAAGCCCAAATGGTACTAATCGAATCAATGGCGCTCAATACCTTATTAACCGGCCTCGATCCAAAAGACCAAAAGACCTTCTTGAAGCTCATGTCCGCATCAGACGAGAGCTACAATTATCCTATTTCGAAATACAGAAAATCAATTGCCCCAATCCTCCAAAACCGAATCAAAATATAATCAACCAATTAGAAGACCAAACCTTCAACTACCTAGATGAAAATTTGTGGACGTATGGGCCACTGAAACAACGAATGTCGTTCTAGACAAAAATTCCCAAAATAATTCTCAGAATTTTAAAGATACCCGAAATTTCAGTAGCTACCAAAACTTCAATAACGCCCAAAATAATAGCTTCCAGAGAAAAAACTTCAGCCCAAATAATGACTATCAAAACACTAGACCTAACGACCAACAAATACCTCAATTCAATCAAATTAACTCAGAAATACGCCTTTCTGTAAGGGAGCTCATTTCGTTCACTATGAACCTGACTATTATACAGGGTGAGTCACCACTAACGGGACGGAATATTACAGCGAAACGGTAAAAGATTTGAAAAAAATTTAAATTGAATAGTTTGTAAGTTGATAAAAGCTACATTTTAAAATTATTTTGAAAAGTACAGCTTGTCCCAATAAATGGCGGCGTATGAAAGTTACATTTTTTCTTATGAAACACCCTGTATTTTATTGCATTTTTTAATTTTCCGCAAAAAATAAGGTATAATTTCATAAGGCTTCCCTATACCTATGTACAGAGTGTTCTGAGTTATGTTGACTTTTCTTAAAATGTAAAGTTTTAAAGAAGGCTTATTCTCAAGTTATTTAAAAAATTATAAAAACATTACTTTTACATCTAAATAGTTGGATATTGGTTGAAAGTATTCCATGATTAATTATTGCACATTTGTCTACAGGGTGTTCAAAATTTATAGTTTCATTAGTGGGGTATTCATTGTGTCATATGATGCGTATTTTAAATGGAACACCATGTATATTAATAAATAATTATACTTAACAAATTTACCTTTCGAATGGTATATGGATGTCCTATACCTAGGTCGCATAGTTTTTGCGTAATTTACAATTATTTAAATTCTTACTCTGTAAATCGATTTTAAAACAGAAGATGAAGTTAATTAATGTCATTGTATGACATTGTCATTTTATGACAATACGGTCTGGTAATTATCTTATAGTTAATGAGTCAGTTTCATTATTAGATTATTCAATGTAGCATAATATGATGTGTATTTTATTAGAACACCATGTATATTAATCAAAGATTGTACTAAACACAGGTTTCTGGGTTAGGAAGTGCAGCATTTACAATATTTTTAATATAACCTTATTTAAAAAAATTCATCTTGGTCAATCCTGGTGACATAGGTGGCCAAATATATGGACCGAATCAATCTATCCATTTATTTCTAAATTTTATGTTGAGGTTGTTCTTAACATCACGTCAAAAATAAGCAGGAGCTCCGTCCACTTGGAGCCACATGTTTGTTCGCACGCTAAGTGGAAGGTTTTAAGAAGGATTCAAAAAATTTGTTTTAAGAAATTTAAAAAAGTTTCTCCATTCAGATTTTCGTCAAAAAATATGGGTCGATAACGTACTGGCTCAGAATACTGCCCCAAACATTAACACTTCATCGGTGTTGGCGATCAACATTAAAATGTTTGTTTACTGTATCATAATAAAATGAAAGCTATGTCTATTAACTAGACGATTATTATTAAAAGTAGGTAGATTCGTCTGTACATAATACATTCCTTAAAAAAATCAGGATCTTCTCCAAATTCTAAAGTCTATAAACGAAAAGTTAAACGCCATGTATTTGTTAAACGCCATGTTTAAACGCCATGAAAACGTTCCTGTTCTGTCTAATGCTGGTGTAGTTGAGTTTTATACGGATGATAGTGGTTTTTCTTATGTATTCTACATACACTTGTTAGACAGATCTCCAATTGACTCGACATTTTTCACGTAGGTACTAGTATTGGGGTTTTTCGTAACAGAAAGCAGGACATCAAGTTCGTTGACGTCATCAAAAATAAATGGTTTATTTTTATTTAACTTTTCCTACCTATGCAAAATTACCTGCAGCAAGGAATCTATCGAGAAATGTCTCAAAAACGTCCTTTTTTGGGTGACCTCTATCAGGATACTTTTAAGCGTAAACTTTAGAAGCTAAGAGAAAATTTTGAAAATATTCCCCAATGTAAAGTAGCATGTCTACTCTTTTATAGATAGTGTGATTATTCATTTTTAGGAACAATTAAATTTGAATATAATTGGCTCTTCCAAAGCCATTTTTAAGTAAAAAAAATTGAATATCATACACGGATGTTTATAGTTTTGATAATTACCAGACCGTACTGTCATAAACTGACAATGTCATACAATGACATTAATCTTTTGTTTTAAAATCGATTTACAGATTAATAATTTAAATAATTGTAAATTACGCAAAAACTATGACACATAGGTATAGGACATTCATATACCATTCGAAAGAGGTAACTTTGGTTAGTATAATTATTTATTAATATACATGGTGTATACATAATAAGCATCATATGACACATTGAATACTCCAATAATGAAACTGTAAATTTTGAACACCCTGTAGACAAATGTATAATAATTAATCATGGAATACATTCAACCAATATCCAACTATTTAGATGTAAAAGTAATGTTTTTATAATTTCTTAAATAACTTGAGAATAAGCCTTCTTTTAAAACTTTACATTTTAAGGAAAGTCAAGATAACTCAGAACACTATGTACATAGGTATAGGGAATCCTTATGAAACTATACCTTATTTTTGCGGACAATTAAGAAATGCAATAAAATACAGGGTGTTCCATAAGAAAAAATATAACTTTGTTACGCCACAATTTATCGGGGCACCCTGTATATTTCAAAATAATTTTAAAATGTAGCTTTTATCAACTTACAAACTATTCAATTTAAATTTTTTTCAAATCTTTTACCGTTTAGCTGTAATCTTCCGTCCCGTTAGTGGTGACTCACCCTGTATATCAGATCCATTTGAAAGCTATGAGTATGATGATTTCTCTGAAAATCATTATCCACCTCCAGATTATTACCATTCATTCGATCAATCAACCGATTTAATTGATAGCCAAGACTATCAGGATTTTCTCACAGTTTCAAATCAGAACCACCCACCAGACAATGGCATTTCAATGAACGAACCTTTGTCTTAAATACAAAATCAGATCCAAACTCTAAATTTGGACGACATGAACCCGTCTCTGAATGTTCCAGAACAGAAATTCCTCTGAGCCCTCTTCCTGCCCTAAACTCTAAACATCTTTAGTATGCAGGGTGTTTAGTAAAGAATGGACCATAGCTTAACCATATATTCCTGAGGTTAAAATAGGTCAATTTAAGCTAACTTACCTTAGTACAAAAGTTGAAACCAAAATACAGGGTGTAAAAACTAAACTTTTATTTTATTTACTTTTAAATATTTCCTGACAGGCATGGGACAACAACACGAAATTTGGTAAGTGGTACTGGTACTGGTACTGTCCACCCTACTAAATTATATTAAACAAACGTTTCTGGCTACTACCAGAGGCGTACGATGGGGGAGCGTGAATGGTTGACCCTTTCCAAATTCTACGCCACTGGCGGAATTGTCATTTTAGTGCAATTTTTTTATTTTCCGATACTTTCTATGTAAATTTTTTTTATTGACATCCCAATTTATTACAATCTACCTGCCGTTTTTTACAAAGTAATAAAAGCATTAAGTAATATTTACATTCTAGTTTTAGTTCTCGTGTGAGTCGGACGTGTCAATAGCCGGTGCTGACGAGTAATCTAAACGCTTTACTAATACGAATAATAAGTATCGATAATTTTTCAAATAATATATAGACTAATAACTCGCGTTTTTGTTTATTTTTTTAAATTTTTTAATTTTTTAATTAAATGAGTGCGGACACGGGCGGTAAACCGCCCTCTGAACCTGATGGACCTCCCAATACCACCCTTAGTAGTCCAGATGTTGAAATGAAATCCCCTAGCAAGTTTAAAGGTTTTAGTAAGGCTGAACTCAACCAAACTGTAAGTACTTCCGATCCTATTAAATCTAACGATGACAAACAAAAATAAATTTTTAAGTATACCATAAATGATCGTGGACCGTTCCATACATATTATTGTGTTTTTAATTTTATCAATCAAAGGCAAAATAAAATTTAAATTAATTTTTTTTTAAATAACGCGGGCACATAAATTTGATACACCCTGTATATTGATCTGTAAATATTTATTAGAATTTAGTTTGGATGTAAGTGGATTTCTTTTTTAATGAGTTTCGAGTGAACGAGAGACAGATCAAATTGAGACGAAATACCTCTTTGATTCTGTATTATTGTGAGAAGGAGAGCAGAGAATTTTTGGAGTTTTGTTTGAATCGAGTACGTGTCAAAAGAGGCCCGGCTTGTTGGAGAATTGGTGCTGGTATGCTGATAGTTTTGAAGCTGGAGAACAGAGAGGGCTTTGATGAGTAGCCTTTAACATAGTCAACGAGGGAGAGCTGTTTTTGGGTCACGAGAAGACATCAGAGTGAGTGAAGAAAAAGGTCAGTCAACTTATGTGAAAGATATTTTTATGTTCGGAAACTAAAATTTTGAGTAAAAGGCATATGAATTAAAATTCCAATATTTCTAAAAGTAAATAGGAATTATAGCTAATCTTGCGAATACATAAATTTGTTTTGTTTAGTTTGTTTTACCAAAGTCATCGGGAACAAACCGACAAATTGTTTTTTTTAACTATAATAATATTTAAGTGGTAAAAATTTCATTCGGACATCTGTGTCCACAGGTTTTAGATTTGATAGATTTTAGAGTATTGATTTTGATAAATAAAAGACAATTCTGTATGTTTATTTTAATATTTTGCTTTATTTCTTTTCCCTATTTTATCCCAATTAGGATCAACTAAGAGATACTGAACCCACGAGAGAAGATAAGTATAACGTGAGATAATTTAGATTTTTTTTAATAGTATAAAAAGGCACCCTGAGATTTTTTATTCATTTTTATGTATGATTTGCGACAATTAAATAATTAATCAAATAAATAATAATTAATATAAAATTAATAAGAAGCAGATCATAACAACATGGCAGCCAACTTAGGACATTAAAGTATCTCTGGTTGTGAATTTGAAGGGAATAGGAAACGGAAAAACAGATGAAGGAGAATTTATTTGCCCGTCGGAAAAAGTTTGATATATTTAAAATTTTTGAAATATTTGTTTGATTTAATTTTTTTATCTAGGTACAATTTACATATTTATTTTATTTTTGATTGATTTGAATTTTGAAATATTTAAAAATTTGTGGGATAAATTGATTATATTTGGGGAGAGAAAAATTTTCGTCTCGACAGCATACAAGGTATTTTCGAATTTCATATTAGGCGGCGATCAATTTTAAATACATGTCGATAACAACCAGAAACAAAAAACAAGAAGAACATATAGAACAAGAATACATTTTTGAAACAACAATCATGGCATCAGAACAACAGGAATTATCAGGAATAGATAAAGTAATACAACTGATGGAACTCCAGTTGCAAAAATGGGATGAAATATTAAATAAAAGGGATAAAAATCAGGAAGAAACATCAAAGAACATGGATAAAATGGATAAAATGCAAGAAAATCAGGAAGAAACAAAACGAGCGATGAAGGAAACACAACAAAAAATGGATAACAATCAACAGGAAACAAAACAAGCAAAAGAAAAAGAACAGGACATTCTGGAAATGGACAAGGAACATGAGAAACGGAAAAAGGATAATTTTGACAAAAACAAACGGTGGAAATGAATTTGGCAATGAAGCAAGGACAGAGAAGAAAGAGGAGAAAGCAACAGAAGATAAATAAAAACAATGAAGCCTGGGATTCCTCGAAAAAAGAGATGAGCCCAGAAGAAGAAAAAGAAGAAAAAAGAGTGACAAAGGAAATTGACGATTGGAATTCCTCGAAAAAAGAGATGAGCCCAGAAGAAAAAAAAGAAGAAAGAAGATTGACAAAAGAAAATGAAGATTGGGATTCCTCGAAAAAAGAGATGAGCCCAGAAGAAGGAAAAGAAGAAAGAATATTGATAAAAGAAAATGAAGATTGGGATTCCTCGAAAAAAGAGATGAGCCCAGAAGAAGAAAAAGAAGAAAGAAGATGGATAAAAGAAAATGAAGATTGGGATTCCTCGAAAAAAGAGATGAGCCCAGAAGAAGAAAAAGAAGAAAGAAGATTGTCAAAAGAAAATGAAGATTGGGATTCCTCGAAAAAAGAGATGAGCCCAGAAGAAGAAAAAGAAGATTGACAAAAGAAAATGAAGCTTGGGATTCCTCAAAAGAAGAGATGAGCCC
The DNA here is from genome assembly GCF_917563875.1 of Diabrotica virgifera virgifera. NCBI lineage: Eukaryota > Metazoa > Arthropoda > Insecta > Coleoptera > Chrysomelidae > Diabrotica > Diabrotica virgifera. The sequence continues at coordinate 85,361,348 of NC_065451.1, read as the reverse complement.
AGAAAAAGAAAAGGAAGAAAAAAGATTGATACAGCAAAATGAAGCTTGGGATTCCTCAAAAGATGAGATGAGCCCAGAAGAAGAAGAGATCAGAATAGAAAAAGAAGGCGAAAGAGATACCTTTGAAACTGTGTTATTTGAAGAAGAAGTAAACAGGGGAGAAGTCAGAATTGAAAAAAGTGGTATTTGCACAGCAGTCGCGCTGAGATATTATTTTATTTACGAAAATGTAGGCGGAGGAGAACCTGAACTTCGTTTTGTGCAACATCCCTTAATCGAACTAGAAGTTGATATTCCAAAAGAGGACAAAGAGGAAGAACTAACTCCAGAAACCGTGGACTATGAAGACGATGTAGAATATTTGAGAAGTTTAGACCCTAAAGAATGGAAGTCACAAGATCATTACAAAATCCTAGGTATCCCAAATATAAGATACAAAGCAACAGATGACATTATTAAAACTGCCTACAGGAAGAAAGTCTTAAAGCAACATCCTGACAAACGTAAAGCGCTAGGGGAAGAAATCAAAACAGATGATGACTATTTTACCTGTATAACAATGGTTTATGAAACTCTAGGAAATATGAGTAGGAGAAGAGCGTACGATTCTGTTGATCCACAATTCGACAATGATCTACCTTGTACTAGTGATATAAAAAAAGACTTTTATAAAGCGTTTACGTATTATTTTGACTTAAACTCCCGATGGTCTGAAAAAACACGGGTGCCCAAATTAGGAACTGAAAATTCGACAAAGGAAGAGGTGGAACACTTTTATTCGTTTTGGTATGATTTTAAATCATGGAGGGAATATTCCTATGAAGACGAAGAGGATAAAGATAAATGTCAAGATCGTGATGAGAGAAGGTATGTGGATAAGTTAAACAAAGCTGAGAGATTAAGAAAGAAAAAAGAAGAAATAAAATTGATATGTGGAGAAGAAAAGGAGAAGGAACTACGTGCAATATTGAGGGAATGTGAAAATTTAATAAATGAAGAAAACAGAGTAGCCAAAAAGTATGAAAATTCATTTGAGACTAAAGACTTAGGAAATTTTCGATCGAAAACTTACCATATCCCATCTAAGTACAGACACTGGGAAAAAGAAAACAATTGTTTTTCAGGTGGGACTCAATATTTTGACACAATAGAAAAGTGTTGTCGAGAGAAAATCATATTTTTTGTTGTACTTATTAATACTGATTTTATCTCAAAACAAGGCGGGGATGTTATTGTGTTTTCAATTTTATCAAAGGCAAAATAAAAATTAAATTAAATTTTTTTTAAATAACGTGGCACATAAATTTGATACACCCTGTACATTGATCTGTAAATATTTATTAGAATTTAGTTTGGATGTAAGTGGATTTCTGTTTTAATGAGTTTTCCGATGAACCATTAAAGACTTTTGTGAAGAATTAAAGTGAAAAGGACGATGTATTTAGGTTTAAAATGGAAAAAGATTGTTTACTACGGAAACTATAGAATCCACAGCTAGATGTAATTATCATTTTCGAGAAAAGTGGTTTTAATAGAAAGTTTGGAATTTTAATATCTGTTTCAACACGAGTAAATGTTGTATAGGGTTCCCCGAAAGTAATTAAGATGGTCGGAATAATTTTGAAAATGACTGTTTTGTTTGTCGAATGGAAAAGTCGATGTTTCGGATTCTTGGCAATGTGGAAGGGGAAAAGTAGTTGGAATGATTGAGAGAGTTTGAAAAAGAAGTCATTATGTTTTTGGCATCGCTGAAGAGCAGTTCGACGTTTTCGTGGATAGATAGTTAGCATGTACCAGTGGCTGTTTGATAGTGGAGAATAGTGTTGAAAAGTGGAACGAGAGACAGATCAAATTGAGACGAAATACCTCTTTGATTCTGTATTATTGTGAGAAGGAGAGCAGAGAATTTTTGGAGTTTTGTTTGAATCGAGTACGTGTCAAAAGAGGCCCGGCTTGTTGGAGAATTGGTGCTGGTATGCTGATAGTTTTGAAGCTGGAGAACGGAGAGGGCTTTGATGAGTAGCCTTTAACATAGTCAACGAGGGAGAGCTGTTTTTGGGTCACGAGAAGACATCAGAGTGAGTGAAGAAAAAGGTCAGTCAACTTATGTGAAAGATATTTTTATGTTCGGAAACTAAAATTTTGAGTAAAAGGCATATGAATTAAAATTCCAATATTTCTAAAAGTAAATAGGACGTATAGCTAATCTTGCGAATACATAAATTTGTTTTGTTTAGTTTGTTTTACCAAAGTCATCGGGAACAAACCGATAAATTATTTTTTTTACTATAATAATATTTAAGTGCTAAAAATTTCATTCGGACATCTGTGTCCACAGGTTTTAGATTTGATAGATTTTAGAGTATTGATTTTGATAAATAAAAGACAATTCTGTATGTTTATTTTAATATTTTGCTTTATTTCTCTTCCCTATTTTATCCCGATTAGGATCAACTAAGAGATACTGAACCCACGAGAGAAGATAAGTATAACGTGAGATAATTTAGATTTTTTTTAATAGTATAAAAAGGCACCCTGAGATTTTTTATTCATTTTTATGTACGATTTGCGACAATTAAATAATTAATCAAATAAATAATAATTAATATAAAATTAATAAGAAGCAGATCATAACAATATATATATTGAAAATAAAGATAGCGATTTTAAAGGTAAACACATTATTCTTACAAAATTCCCAGAATTAGATAATAAAATAATTAGTATCGATACAATTGGCAGAAATAAATTAAGAATTAAATTTACGGATTCTAAAAACGCTAATTACCTTATCGACAAGAAAGACGATCCGGTTTTTGTTAAAAACAATTTGGATGTTTATATACCTAAATTTATTATTATCAGACAAGGTGTTATACGGGATGTGTCAACGGAATTCTCCGATGAATATCTTAAAAGTAAAATTAAAAAATTCGAAATAAATTCTAATTTTGAGGTAGTAAACGTTTCTAGAATAAATAGAAAAACGGTTACCGATGATAAAATAAATTATCTTCCTACTAAATCGTGTGTAGTAAGCTTTAAAACACAAGTACTTCCAAAATACGTTACTATAAATAAGGTGTTGAAAGAAATTGAACCATATCAACAAATGGTCCTGCTTTGTTTCAACTGTTTGCGATTTGGCCACCAGGGGAAGCATTGTAGGAGTAGCCCCCGTTGTAACAATTGCCAGAAAGACCATAATACAAAAGAGTGTCACGAAACAACATTAACCCCAAAATGTTTTAGTTGTATGGGAGACCACTTCACAACAAACCTTAAGTCATGCCCAGAATTTAAAAGACAGAAATTAATTAAAAAATGCATGACTAATAGTAATATCAATTACCATGATGCCAACAAACAAATTCCCCGCAAATCTTATGCAGACGTAACATCAAATAATATTATTAAAGATTCTCATCAACAAAATTTGCCTTCTTCTAATTACCCTCTTGTTAACCAAAGTTTAAATAGCTCTTCTGTTACTCGTCCATTCACATTTTCGGCCAATAGTAATCATAATAAATATACAGTCGTCAAATCTTCTAAAGGTAGCAAAAGGCAGAGACCAAATAGTCCTGTCTTAACACAGTCAGATCCAGAATACACATTTAACTTTAGACAATCAGGAACTAATATTCCAATTATAAATAGTCCTTTATATAAAAATAATTTAAATTCAAATTCTCACACGCTACAAACAGAGTCAAACTCTGATATTTTAGATATAATTTTTACTATTGTTACCGAACTTTTTAAAAATTTTAGGGAAACTAATAATCCCAATGTTACTAAACAAGACTTACAACAAATATTAATTAGTAAACAATTATTAAACGTGCACAATATACCAACTACTTCGTCGTCTTTTCAGCTATAAACAAACTCAACATTTTACAGTGGAACTGCAGATCTGCAGTTGGCAATAAAGAGAACTTAGAATATCTCTTACATAAACGGAAACTACCATAGCAGTTTTGTCAGAGACCTGGTTCAAACAGGAAAGGTTTTATAACTTCCAAGGTTATAATATTGTTCGGTCAGATCGTATGGATGGTTACGGTGGGGTAGCCATACTAGTAAAATCCAATAGATTATTTTCAGAAGTCCTAGTACAGAAACTAGCAAAAATGATGTGTACATGCATCGAAGTGAAACTTCTACCTAATAACAAAGCAAAGCAGTGTACATATTGTCAATATACATTAAACCAAAGACTCGGATAGAATTAAGAGAATGGATACAATTTTTCGAAAACTTACCACGGCCTTTTATAATTGCTGGAGATTTCAACGCTCATCATCTTTCTTGGGGTTGTGAATTTAATGATGTCTATGGTGTTTCTTTGCTCAATGCTATTAATCACTGCAATCTTGTGTATCTCAATGATGGTGCACCCACACTTGTTACGTCAGGTAGGAAAAGTGCCATTGATCTGTCTATTTGTACGCAAGACATAGTACATTTAATATCTTGGTCAGTCATACAGGATCCTCATGGATCCAATCACCTTCCTATATATATGAAGTTTAATAACTCTGACTCAGGCTTACAAACCTCTGGTCCAGTTCACAACATATGGGTGCTTAAAAAAGCCAACTGGAATCTGTACACGACAACACTAGAGGAAATGAGCACCGTATGTAACTACAACAATTTCATAGACACGATAAACTCAGCTGCAAACATTTGTATCCCGAAAAGAACAATAATAAGAAATAAGTACTAGAAGCAAAAACCAAAACAATGGTGGAATGAGACCTGCAACAACATTGCTCGTAGGAGAAAAGAAGCTTTCAGATTGTGGAAAGAAAACCCAAACATACAAAATTTACTTGAATTCAACGAGTTGATGCCATCGCAAAAAAAAACATTGAAAGAAACAAAAAGAATCCAGTGGAGGAAATATGTTGAGAGCCTAAATCAGACAACTCCCATCACTGAAATATGGAAAAAGTTAAATAGTTTTAAGAATCGTAAGCAGCAGAATAAGTTACCTATTGATCAAGAAGCGAATTGGATAGAAGAATTCCATGCCACAACCTCACCAGACTGGACAAAAGAATGCATAGAATACAATCAGTTATCTTTAAAAACTGTTCCCAGAAACAACTTACACTTGCTTGAACGTTTTGAGATGTGCGAATTAGAAAGATCGTTGAAACTATCTAAAAATACTTCACCAGGCGAGGACAATATAACTTACTCCATGCTGTTTCACCTTCCATTTAAACATAAAAAGTCGCTGTTAGAAATCTATAATAGTATCTGGACTGGTGCAAGTCCTATTCCGGATAGCTGGAAGAACTATATAATATTACCTATTAAAAAGAAAGACAAATTGCTAGACCTCTCAAGTTCGTACAGACCTATATCCCTGGCATCTTGTATTCTTAAAACTCTGGAAAGAATAATAAAGAATCGATTAGAACAATGGCTAGAATTTGAACACATCCGGAAATGTAGGTCCACTCTCGAAGCTATTACTGTTCTCGTTACAGATATACTGACAGGGTATACAATAAAGAAACATACAGCTGCAGTTTTTATTGACCTTTCCTCGGCTTTTGATAACGTAAATTTAAACATTTTGTGCCATAAGCTAATATCAATAGGAATACCTCATCAAATATGTTCATTTTTAATTTCACTATACTCCGATAGACGACTTTCACTAAAATTAAACGAAAATCTTCAAGGATCCCGAACATCGAATTTAGGACTTCCTCAAGGCAGCATACTCAGCCCGCTACTTTTTATACTATATACAATGGACTTCGAAGTAAATTTGAATAACGTGAATATGATACAGTTTGCTGATGATATAGTTATCTACACAAACGGTACTAATATTTCAAATTGTCAGAACATTTTAAACACAAACCAGTTAAGCACTGGTTAGATTCAAACAACTTAATTCTTTCTGAAAAAAAAATCTGAAGTGTGTATTTTTACTAAAAAGGGACATAACTCAAGTACAGTTACAACTGGGACCATATCTTCTTCCAATCAAAGATTGTGTTAAATACCTTGGACTCTATTTAGACAGAAAATTACTGTGGAAAGATACCATCCACCATGCAATAAAAAAACCGAGAATGCTATGAATATTTTGAGAGCATTCTGCCATACCAAATGGGGAGCAGATCCAAATACCGCTTTACTGTTCTATAAAACAATGGTTAGAAGTATATTAGACTATGGCAGTCACCTATTTGGAACAGCAGCACATACTCACCGAAACAAAATAGAGACCCTGAAAAACACAAGTTTGAGAATATGTCTTGGTTATCTTAAATCTACCCCAATAAATATTATAGAAGTCGAATCTGTAGAACCTCCACTATCTTTCAGAAGGCAGCTAATTAGTCATAAATTTATGGCTAAAGCCATATCCAAAGAAGCCAGCTATCTTCGTAACATTCACGACCTCACTGTCCTAGTACTCAGCCATCCATATTGGCAATCAAAAGCTACTCCACTCCTAGTAAACAGCTATACCACAATGGCACAAATCTCTAACTCCCTGTCAGTCAACAAAACTATACCTATCTACACCGAACCTCCCCATGTTTTCTTTTCAAAACATATAAAAACATACTACCTGGACCCAAAAGAAAACTATCTAGAAACCATTAATGGAAGATGGCCTGAACACCGATACATATATACTGACGGATCCAAGTTGAATGGAAAAGTAGGCTGTGCTTTTTATAACGCAAACTCTTCCCAATATTACAAGTTCAAGCTACCAGATGAGTGTTCCATCTATACCGCCGAAACAATTGCCATAGCAAATGCATTTAGATACGTCCAGTCGAGAAACACACAGAATCATGTTATATTCACTGACAGTAAAAGTGCAGTTGCCCGAATAACAAACCTGAAATCATCGAAAAACCTTACTCACATAGAGGCAGAAATGTTAAAACTGAACTTTGAAGCAACAAAACAAAGAAAAACAATAACTGTAGTGTGGATTAAAGGGCACTCAGGAATAAAAGGTAATGATGTAGTGGATACACTAGCCAAATCCGCCACTGACACAGGCTACCATCTAACCACCAATATTGTTCCATCTACAGATCTTAGCTCCAAGTTTACTTCACATTTAAAACAATTGTGGCAGCAAGAATATAATTCATCAGTCACAGGGCTTAACTATGTCGGCCACCAAAATAACATACCATTGAAAAGCTGGTTTCATGGATTAACAAAACGAAACTTCATTGTTACAATAAACAGAATAAGATCTAATCATGCTATGACTCCTTTGTACAAATATAAAATAGGACTGGATGAAAACCCATATTGTCTATGCGGAGAAGTTGGTGATATGAACCATGTAATCCTAGAATGTTCAATAAATAGGAAGAGCATTGAATCATTTTTCGAAGATATGGTAAATCTCAAATTCTGTTTGCCAACCAGTCTAAATTGTATAATTTTTAGTAATAATATTAACTTATATCAATGTTTGTATAATCATTTAATTCGTTGCAAAATGAAATTGTAAAAAACTAACACCATTGTAAGCAATTCTGCTATAAAAAATATTATTGTGTGTTCACGAAAAAATTAACATAAAAAAATAATTTAAAAAAAACGTTAAAAAAAAGTAAAATAATGATAAACAAATAAAAAAAAACAAAAAAAAAACAATGAAAAAAAGGAATTAAAACTAAACAAAAGACTACATAAATAAAGCGTTAAAAAAAACAAAAAATATAATTAAAAAAAATAAAAAAAATATACATATAAAAAAATGCACTAAACAGAAACACACACATTTTACTAACATAATAACATTTATCCTAGGGTGTGAGAATTTGAAAAATCAATTTATTTATATTGGATCAAAAAAATTGCTCCCTTTATATTTCATAAATAAAAAATAAGTCTGGCTAATTGGCTCATGCCAAAGCCAATTTAAAAAAAATTAATATTTATGTCGGCTAAACTATTGACATGATAAACAATCTTGGTATAATTTCCATATTAGAATTTGCGGCTGTTCCCCACAGTTCTATCTCATAGGTCCAAATTGGCTTCAACACCGCTTTGTATAGGAGTAATTTATTTTGTGTTGATAACTGGGATTGTTTTCCTATTAGCCAGTATATGTCTCTCACTTTATGGCCCAATTGTTTTCGCTTGGAAAATATGTGTTTTTTCCAGGTCAGTTTTCTATCCAGGTGAATCCCAAGGTACTTTACATAATCTTTCTGTGGTATTTGTTTACAGTTAATACATACAGGTGGACAGGTTCCTCTACGGGTCGTAAATGTTACATGTATCGACTTCTGCTCATTTGGTTTAATTCTCCATTTTTGTAACCGTTTTTCGACTTCAGTTATGTTATTTTGTAGTAGTTCTGATGCGATGTTTGGATTCTTGTTGGAGCATAAGGTCGCATTATCACCTACAAATGTAGCTGTTGTTGTGGCAGGTGATGTTGGAAGATCGGCAGTATAGAGTAGGTACAGGACAGGACCCAGTACACTTCCCTGGGGGACACCCGCTGTTATGGGTTGGAGTTCTGATATTTCATTGTCGTATTTGACTCTAAAGCGTCTATTTGTAAGGTATGACTTTAGTAGTGTGTAATAATTTAGAGGCAAACAACTCCTCAGCTTATAGAGCAACCCCTGGTGCCATATCTTCTCAAACGCTTGTCCTATGTCTATGAACAGGGCGGAGCAATATCTGGATGCTTGGAGGTCTTTATGGATTTTGTTTACTATTCGATGTACTTGTTGAATGGTAGAATGTTTCTGCCTGAATCCAAATGTGTGAGTTGGAATTATTGCCTTGTCTTCTAGGAGAGGCGTTAGTCTTGTTAATAAAAGTTTTTCGAACACTTTGGATAGACTGATGGGCCGGTATTATTCTACCCTTTCAGGTGGTTTGCCTTATTTTAAAATGGGTGTTATTTCGGCTACTTTCCATTGTGGCGGGAAATAGCTAATTTTTATGATTAAATTGAATAATTGTGTTAGGTATGTATATCCTATTTCCGGCAGTTCTTGTAATATTTGTCCTGTGATTAGGTCGTACCCTGGAGCTTTTTTAGGGTTGGTATTGAATCTTGTTGTGGCCTTTATTTCACTTTTTTTAATCTTTTTTCTGGTAATTCTAGCTGGTATGATTCTTCAAGTGCTTGGTTTATTGTTTCCTCTTGGTTGGGGTCAGTTGTTTCATTGGGAATGAACACAGTTCTTAGGTGGTTTGCAAATGTATCTGCTTTTTCCTTTGGTGTTTTTAACCATCCACCCTGCTCTTTTTTTAATGGTGGTGTATTGTATTGGGGTCTTTTTACTTTTCTAGTAGCCTTCCATAGGGAGTAGTTTGTTTGTTCAGTTGTATCTAGTTGTTTTATGTGTTCACTGAATTGTAGATTCTTTTCTGTTGCTATCATTTCTTTTAGCTCCTTAACAGCATTATTCAACTGCGTTTTTGTTTGGGGTGCTCTAGTTGCTTGCCACTGTTTTCTGAGTTTTCTTTTCTGGGCTATTTTCTCTCTTATTGTTTATTACAGGCAGCTTGTTGTTTAACTAAGTTTGGGTGTTACACTGCATATTCGATCTCCTCATTGGTCTTTAGGGAAATGTTTAGTTGAAGTCGCTTCTCGACCAGTTGTTTAAAGATGTTCCAGTTTGTTTTGCGGTTGTGCAATACACATGGTTTTTCCCTGTGGAGAATTTTTTTATTTAGTGTTATAACAACTGGCAAATGATCGGAAGAAAGTTCATAACATGACTCCGCATGCATATAGTTCCTGTTAATTTGTTCAATTATGCTAAAGTCCAGAAGATCTGGTGTTTTATTTAAGTCGGTTGGCCAGTACGTTGGTTCTCGTGTTGTTACTACTTCTAGATTATCGTTGTTTATTGCTTTGTATAGCTCTCTTCCTCGGGTCGTATCTAGTCTAGAACCCCAACTCTGATGCTTGGCATTATAGTCACCGCCACAAATGAATCGGTTGTCGAAAAACTCTTCAAAGTCTTCTATTGTTATTTTGTGCTTTGGAGGGCAATAAACCGCAGAGAAAGTAATGGGACCTGTCCAGTCTTCTACAACTATGTTTATGGCTTGTATGTATTCTTTTGCAAGACAAGTGGCGAGATGATGTTTGATTGTGTTTTTAATAATGATTGCAGTGCCACCGTGGGCGGTTCCATCAGGATAGATGGTATGGTAAACTGTATAGTATGGAATTTTTAAGACATTTTTTTTGTGAAGTGCGTTTCTGATATTAATATTAGATCAATTTTATGACTTGTCAAGTATAAACTAAGTTCATGTTTGTGTGGGGCTAATCCATCCAATTTTAGTTTGTCCGCCATCACTTCATCTTTGCTACGACGGCGGTAAGAAGGTTGAGCATGGTGCTCATCTGGTTTATCAGACCCTTCATCATTTGTTTTAGCTCTTGTATATCAGATGGTTGTGTAGTAATTTGATTCAGTTGTTGATTATTATTTGCGACTTGGCTGTATCTAATTTTGGTATGCTCTTCTTGAACTTTCTTCGGACTCCTTCTTCCTCAGTGGTGGGTATCTTTCTTTCTGCAATTGCTTGTATACAGTGCACCCTCTGTAGTTGGCAGGGTGATTACCATTACATAAGACACATGTGACATTTTATGTTCGATGTTTCTGTGTGCATTCTTTTGTTGAGTGGTTTAACGTACATTTTACACATCTGGGTTGCCTGACACAGAAGTTCTTCGTATGCCCATATCTCTGACATTGTGCTAGTTTCCTTATAGGCCTTGGTGGTTCAAATTTTACTCTTGCATTTTGTAGTGAGTCTATATCATATATATCTTTGTTGTTAGAGCTTGATTTAAGATTTACAAAAAATAATGGAAGTGGGTTTTTTGATAATCTATGTCGTATCTTAGTGATTTGATTCACAATATGCCCTTGGCTCTCCAGTTCCGCCTTTACCTCTTCTAGGTTGGTTGTTGGATGTAGATGTCTTAGAACGACTCTGAATTATCTATCTCCTTTATTTTTGGTATGTGTGGTATTCAGTTGTCTTTTCATCTAATGCCTTTATAATGATATTATATATTTCAATTGTTTTGGCTTGAACTTTTACTTGGTCATCGTTTAGAACCTTGATTGTATGGTTTTCTTTTGCTATGCTATTTAGTAGGAGGTTTAGTGGTTTTATTTCTTTGACACCTGCAATAAATATTGGAGGAGGTTTTGGTATTGTGACATTTTCTTGTGTCTCTTCATCGCCATCATTGGATTCTTCATTTAAAAGATTAAACCGGTTTGACTTTGACGTAGGAGGATTGAGCCAGTAGTTGTCTATTTTCATCTGTTTTAATTTGTTTTGGTAATTTCCGGGACTATTTCTGTTACGTTTTCTATTTTCTGCAATTTTCCATTCTTCATCTTGTCTGGAAGTGCTCGGTAATGTTTGGTACTTTGGTGGATAAAATTGTTGATTTTCCTCTGGTTGTACTTGTTGAGCAGTGTATACTTGTGAGTATAGTATAACTGGTGGTGGTATTTGTTGTATTGTTTTGCGGTGTCATATATGAATTAATTTGTCCTGTTTGTACGTATTTGGTGTTTGGATCGACCCAATTTATTTGACTGCCTTGCTGCATGTGCATATTAGAGGAATTAAATCCACTTGCCATTTTCGTTTGTTATTTATATGGATATAAAAAACATCTAATTATTTTTAGCATGGTGATTAAAATTTAATTACTATATCTTGCTAATGTGTTTTAAACTTACTGATTTGTCGTTATCGGGCCAGGAACTTGCTTTCAATTCGCAGCGAAAGATGTTCTAACTTCGACTACTAGATAACGACTGATGATATATTTCAGGTAATTTTTGGTTGGTATAACCTGATCCTAAATGGCCAGTAATGAACCCTCCGTTTCAGTGAACATCTTTCCTGATGTCAACCAATAGTTCGACGCTGTATTGTCGACAAAGTCTTGGCTGACCTTATTGGGATGTCGCCCGTACAGAGGTTTACTCATCCAGGTGCGCATTTTTCGTCTTTAGTGAGGTGGTTTATGCGCATTTCTGGTTCCCTCAGTTTGATGGGTGTTGTGTTCTTTTTATTATTATTATCATTATTGTTATTAGAAAATGTCTGAAACACGCACTTTTCGCTAATCAGACAGATGTTATAAAAACATTTTTCTGATACCTATTAAATAAAACTACTAAATATTTTTCTCAATATTTTAAACATTTGACGTTTATTTTGTTAATCGACATTTCTTTATTTTTATTATCATTATTGTTGTTATACACAAGTCTGAAACACGCACATTTCGCTAATCGGAGAGTTTTTATAAAAACATTTTTCTGATTTTTTTATTATTTCTGATTATTACTTGATATTTAAATTAATTTATTTGACCATTTTTTTATTATTTGATATATTGATTATTTCATATTTAAATTGATTTATTTGACCATCACGACTAAGAACGGTAACATTTCTCGCCCCGTATCTCATATCGAGAATGAACTCGAAGTAGAACCTTATAAATTATCCAAAATATTTTCGATTGTACCCGAATTCGAAGGCGATCAAAAATATTCTTACAAACTTTTCTAAATGCTTGTGATTATGCCTACAATATGTCTACGCGTGATCAAAAACAACTATTAGTAATTCACATAAAATAAACTTCGCGAAAGGGCTGCGCAGCTCATTAGCTCTAGAAATCCCTTATCATATCTAGAAATCAAGCAACTTCTTAATTCCCACTTTTCAGACACTAGAGACCTATCTCCTCTTATACAAGATTTACAGAGAGTCAAACAACTTCCAAATGAATCGGCTCTTACATTCCTCAATCGTGTCCAAGTCCTTAATGCAAAAATGCATGCCAATATCCAGAAATCTAGCCTCTCTGCTCTAGAGAAACAAGCCCAAATGGTACTATCGAATCAATGGCGCTCAATACCTTATTAACCGGCCTCGATCCAAAAATTGCACATATTGTTCGTGCTAGCAATCCAAAAGACCTTTCAAAAGACCATTCATTCGATCAATCAACCGATTTAATTGATAGCCAAGACTATCAGGATTTTCTCACAGTTTCAAATCAGAACCACCCACCAGAAAATGGCATTTCAATGAAAGAACCTTTGTCTTAAATACAAAATCAGATCCAAACTCTAAATTTGGACGACATGAACCCGTCTCTGAATGTTCCAGAACAGAAATTCCTCTGAGCCCTCTTCCTGCCATAAACTCTAAACATCTTTATTATACAGGGTGTTTAGTAAAGAATGAGCCATAGCTTAACCATATATTCTTGAGATTAAAATGGGTCAATTTAAGCTAACTTACCTTAGTACAAAAGTTGAAACCGAAATACAGGGTGTAAAAACTAAACTTTTATTTTATTTACTTTTAAATATTTCCTGACAGGCATGAGACAACAACACGAAATTTGGTAAGTGGTGCTGGTATTGTCCACCCTACTAAATTATATTAAACAAACGTTTCTGGCTACTACCACAGGCGTACGACGGGGGAGCGTGAATGGTTGACCCTTTCCAAATTCTACGCCACTGGCGGAATTGCCATTTTAGTGCAAATTTTTTATTATCCAATACTTTCTATGTAAATAACATACTCTTCATTCGTAACGATAAAGCCATTAGTTTTCGAGATATTTGAAAAAAAAACGAGGGAGCATAATACATTAATCAAAATAAGTGTGCCTTTTCATTTTTAACTTCAAATATCTCGAAATCGAATCGATTCAATCGTTACGAATGAAGAGTATATTATTTGCGTAGAAAGTATTGGAGAATCTAAATATTATGCTAAAATTGCAGTTTCATCAGTGGCGTAGAATTTGGGAAGGGTCAACCATTCACTTTCCCCTGTCGTACGCCTCTGGTAGTAGCCAGAAACGATTATTTAACATAATTTAGTAGGATGTATAGTACCTACACTTTCTGACAAGTATCATAAGGATATATCAAATAGTTTTATAGTACCGGGCACACATAGTTCTTAATGTTTTAAATAAAGAATATATTATAAAAAAAGAATACTTTAAAATAATTTGACATATCAATGTCATACCTGGCAGAAAGTGTAGGCACTGTACACCCTACTAAATTATGTTAAATAATCGTTTATGGCTACTACCAGAGGCGTACGACAGGGGAAAGTGAATGGTTGACCCTTCCCAAATTCTACTCCACTGATGAAACTGCTATTTTAGGATCATTTTTAGCTTCTCCAATACTTTCTATGCAAATAATATACGCTTCATTCGTAACGATAAAGTCATTAGTTTTCGAGATATTTGATGTTAAAAATGAAAAGGCACACTTATTTTGATTAATGTATTATGCTACTTCGTCTTTAGTTTCAAATATCTCGAAAACTAATGGCTTTATCGTTTCGAATGAAGAGTATGTTATTTACATAGAAAGTATTGGAGAATAAAAAATTGCACTAAAATGGCAATTCCGCCAGTGGCGTAGAATTTGGAAAGGGTCAACCATTCACGCTCCCCCGTCGTACTCCTCTTGTATTAGTCAAAAACGTTGGTTTAACATAGTTTAGTAGGATATATAGTACCAGCACCACCTACCAAATTTCGTGTTGTTGTCAAATGCCTGTCAGGATATATTCAAACATAAATAAAATAAAAGTTTAACTTTGACACCCTGTATTTCGGTTAGTATCAACTGTTGTACTAAGGTAAGTTAGCTTAAATCTACCCATTTTAACCTAAGAAATCGAAAGAGCTATGGCCCATTTTTTACCAAACACCCTGTATAAAGGACGCATCAAACAATTTTAAATTACTTATCGATACCGGTGCAGCTATTCCTATTGTTAAAGAAAATACCGCGAAAAATTTCAAACCACGATTTCTCGAAAATATTACCATGCAGGGTATTACAGACCAAAAACTTCTTATCACCGAATCCACTTTATTCCCTTTCCAAATGAGAAACCCCCTAAAGTATTCATCTATGATTTATATATTGATTTTGGTGGAATGTTAGGCCCCGATTTTTTTGAACATTACGAATGTTCAATAGACCTTAAGAACAAACAACTAATCACAAACTTTACAAAATTACCTCTCTACAAACTAGAAACTAATTCGCTTAGCAAAGAACTCTCTGATCAAATTCAGATCCATCCCAGATCCGAGCAAATATCCAATCTAACATGTCATCTGTCGAATACAGATGCAATTTTGCACAAAAATGAAAATGATCAAGTCCATACTTTCAACGCGTTAGTACACGTGAATGAAAAAGAAAAATTTCTGACATTTATTGTAAACCTAAACACAATCCCCAAAATTATCGATTTTTCCGATACCACAATTAAACCCTATTCGAACCACCCTATTCTAAATTTTCAGTCAAACAATAACTTGGTAAATTATTGCTCTGATAAAATAGACCGAAAAGACAACATCAAATCTTGACTTCAAAAAGAACATATTAACGAAGAAGAACGAGAACTAGTAACAAATCTTTGTTTAAAATATAAAAACAAAAGCACCAATCAATCTGAAAATTCTGATGACCATCCATTCAATAACAATCAATCCGAACAATAACACAAAAAACAAAAACCACGAATTTACACCTTACCAACTCATTTTTGGATATACTTCTATTAGCCCCCTGAAATATTTTATAATGTCAAAACTTACGAATTTATACCGTACGAACTCATTTTTGGATTACTTCTATTAGACCACCCGAAATATTTTAAATTGTGAAAACTCACGGATTTACAACGTATGAACTTTTATTATACCACCCGAAAAACTTTATTATCCTAAAGACAAAGTCCAAAATAAGTTTTATGGACCACACACTCTATAATGACAAAGTCATTACCTTCCTCTCTAGCACCAACTTTACACTGCTGTCTGAAGATCCCACTAAAAAGATCATCAATAAACTTAAAGACAACTTGAAGCCTTTTGCAGAATTTTTTTCAGAACAGTTTGCTCCTTATTATAAAATACCAAGTAACCCGCTGACACCCAGACTGATGGTTTACCTAAGATACATAAAGAGGGCATTCCTATTCGTCCAGTTGTGAGCTTCATAAACACCCCAGTCTCTATTCTTTCCAAATTTATACTGAACCTCATCAATACTTTGACGAACTTCGCCCCTCGTTTTTCAGTCAAAAACACTAGTCATCTAGTCAACAAACTCCAACAAATAAATCTTCGTCTTAATATCACTATGCTTTCATTTGATGTTAGCAATCTTTTCACTTCTGTCCCTAAACAAGAAACTATTAATCTGGTACACTCTCTTCTTAGAGCCAGTTCAATCACAATGTCTACTACAGATTCTATCATCCAATTATTACAATTTTGTCTTGCTCAAGACTTCTTTGTTTTCAATAATAAATTTTATAGACAACCTGATGGCTTGATGGCTTAGCCATGGGTAGTTGTTTATCCCCTCTCTTAGCTGATACTTTCATGGATCATCTAGAATCCACACAGATCATGAAAAATCCGGAGATTCTACACTGGTTTCGTTATGTGGTTGACTGTTTGTTATTCATAGCCGGGAATTCTAATTCAGCTGATTCACTTCTTTCTAAAATCGACCAAAGCCACCCTAATATTAAGTTCACTATGGAACTAGAATCATCCCAATCTATTAATTTTCTTGATCTCACTATCACCAGATTAAATGGCCATTTCGATTTCAGTATCTAGGAAACCAACACAGACTGATCATGTCATACCGCTCTCATCTAATCACCCATTTTCACACAAATATTCAGCATTTCACAGTTTCATACATCGTTTGGAAACTACCCCTCTATCACGATCCAATTACAATAAAGAATTGAACATTCTTAAACAAATAGCTTTCAATAATGGTTACGAACCTAACATCATGGACAAGCTTATCCGTAAGAGACAACTAAGAGTCTTGAGAGAGGCTGCGTTCCCCAGGGATTTGACCACCAAACCCTTTTACACTTCTTTACCATACCATCATGAACGTTTGTCTGAAGATATTAGAGATATTATTAAAAGATCAGTTAATAACATTCAAATTTTATTCAAAGTAACAGGTAATTTAGGACAGTGTCTCTCCAACTCCATAGACCCTATTAACTATATGAATCGTAGTGGTGTTAAATAAATAACATGCTACATATATAGGGAGAACTTGTAGGTCACTCGCCTCCCGTTCCCTTGAACATACTAAAAGAGAAAATACATCAACCTTCTCTCAACATCTTAAACAAAATAACCATGCTCTTAGTATCCCAGACAACGTATCTCTATTACACAACATCCCTGAGAAAAACTTTTTGAGATTGGACCTATACGAGGACCTTGAAATAGTCAAAGAGAAACAGAGAAGTCCGAATTGTGTTAATCGCCATGTGTCTTTCAATCGTGACTTTCAACCCTTACATCGTCAACTCTTTTCATAAATTACATTATAAATCTGTTTCTCATATTATCTTTGCTTCCCCTAATTATTCTTATCTATATTAATACTGTTCTCATTTCTTTATTATTTCTTTCTTATCTACATTTACACTTTCAGATATTAAACTCAATTTTCGATAATCATCTAATCCTTTCTTCAAAAAAATTTTTTCTCCCAAATAATTCATTTTAACGATATTTACAACATCTATTTGTCACAACTTTTGCACAACTGTATCTAGTCAGTATCTCTCCCATCTTTGTCAACCTGGTCTTCGTTTAGTGTCCAATCATAACCATTTCACTTTCTCAACTCATTCATCCAACAATACAATCCATACAATAATCAAATTTCTCACATCAAGTTATTCTATCAGCCCACCTTCTACTCACATCATCAGGTTTGTTTGGTCGTTGGGTCTCTTGAGTTCCCAGTCTCTCAATAATTATTATCATTAATTTTCATAATTGTGATATCAAACAAATTTTTTTATCCACAACTTCATTTATCTATCAATCGTTCTTTTATTCTGTTTTACCTTTTAATTTAATTAAACTAAACACATTTTTAAAAAAAATTTCCCCATTTACTCAATAATTTTACTCAACACTCAACTTCATCTGACCTCACTTTAGACATAGCTTAGATACTTTTATCCAATTTTATTAATTTTCTTTGCCCTAGATGTTATTTTACATAAAAGGACAGAATAAAGAACGGACTAAGCTTTAAAACAACCTTTTCAGTCATTTAAATTGGTGTTGATGAATCCATCTATATCCTATTAAATATAAAAAAGTTTTTTTTTGTATTTACAATATTCCTCAGCATTTGATATCACAACCCCTATTCACTTGTCTCATCTTCATGCAGCCTTTTTTATCAACAATCATTTGTATTGGTTCACAAATATTAATTATCTAATTTTAATACAAACCGCAAAACATGCCACCTGTATTTTGGTTTGCTATCTTCACTTTATCAATTTATATACAGCTCATTGATGATTTTGGAATTTCAAATTCGCCCATTATTTTATAAATCTTAGATAATTTATTCGCACTAAGTTCTTGTAATTTTATAATTCCAACACACAGATGTTAGCTGTTATCATTGCTTGTACCATAAATAACTTTAAAGGCTATAGCGGGATAAGATGGTCAAAAATGCCCCCGCACCGATTAGCCCCGCTACTTATGTTTTCGATAAAGGATATAAAATTATGCCCTCATGCAAATTTTTAGCTTCCCAGAGGTCCTAAAACGTCTTAAATCGAGAAAAGAAGAATTTTTAGGTTTTATTTTTTTGTGGGCGCCATTTTACTTTAAAAAATCTGAAAAAATTCAAGAGGTTGTATCTTTCAAATACAAAACAACCTAATTTTTTTCAGATTTTTGTAATAAAAAATGAGCCCAGGAAACATTTTTGAAATTTTCAAAAAATTTTTAGGTTATGTTAATATGATTTGGCCAACTTTTAAATAATATTTTTTTGAGTACTTTTTGCCGTTCTTTTAAATGGCAGAGGCAGAATTTTTAATATCTGAGCGGAAAGATCGAAAAAATCGAAAAAACCGTTTTTGGCTGTCTCGAGATGCATCTCGGGACAGCCCAATTTTCGGATTTAGGATCCTGACTAAAACAACTGAAAAAAGCAACGAAAATTGTGAATTGTGTCATAAAATTTGGTATGTGGGGTTATAATAATATTTGGAACAACTTTTCCAAATAACATCGATATCTGTAAGGCGAAGCAAATCGAATCGCATATCGAAAATTCACCCTGTTTGTGGATTCGCAGTAGGCCAAGTTTAAAATTTAAAGTTCAGTTGACTATTTTAAAAATTGTGAACCATCAACCTGTATGACTGTGCAAAATTTCAAATCTGTATATATTTTGATAGCCGAAACATAGGGGTGTGTTCATCTTAAATGCGACACACTGTATCTTATCAATTTGATAATTTATTGCAACTAATATAGTCGTATTTTTTATAGATACAATGATACAAAATATACAATCAAAGTACTGACTAATTCACTAATTTTGTCATAAAAAGTTCAAATTGATTGCATAGTAGTATTGAACCAATTATTATGTGTATTAATAATGTGTATTATAATTATGTGTCATACTATACAGAATGAGTTTTATGTATGGAAACCCTCAATTATCTCCGAAATGGCTTTCACGATTTTTATGGATTGTGGTGGGTTGGGGTTTTCTAATGTGGCCGATATTATAGTAATTCTTACATTGTTGTCAGATCTTCCGTTTTTCTGAAAATCTAATTAACTTTGTTATTTCAAATGGAACACCCTGTATATTTTTTGCGTTTTGAAGTCCTTAAGAAATACTGATTATTTTCCATGTTTTATTCCCTATACCTAAAGGCCATAATTTCGGAGTTATTGCTACATTTATTTAAAAAAACTTTTTAAACAAATTATAAAAATCAATTTTTTCGGCCTGCGTAGACATTATTTTACGTTCTTTGGACCATTGGGAACAAAAAAGTTCTCGTGTAATTTTTGTGTAATAAAAGTTAATCGTTTTCGAGGTACATATAAATAATTTAAAACTGAAAAGAAATCGAATAATTACGATTTTCAAGGTTAAAAAACACAAATCAAAAATATTATTTTTGAAACTGCCTACTATACAAATTCAAGCTAAGGCCTTATTTTATCAGTTACCAATAAGTAATTTGAGCTTGTTTCATTCTAAAATATTTTTTTTAGTTTTTAATGCAGCCCGATCGCGCTTCCTCTCATATGCGCTCATTAACATTTATTAAAAAGCAATGTTTTAGAATAAAACGTGCCAAAAATTTTATAGCGAGCCCCTGAAAGAAGGGTTTGGGTACTCCGCAGTTTCAAAAATAATGATTTTTATTTTTGTTTTTGAACCTTGAACATCGTCATTAATCGATTTTTTTTCAGTTTTAAATTTTGTTTATAACTCGAAAACGATTAACTTTAGAGAAAAAATACAAAAGACCTTTTTTTGTTCCCAATGATCCAAAGAACGTAAAATAATGTCTGCACGGGCCGAAAAAATTGATTTTTATAATTTCTTTAAATTTTGTTTTTAAATAAATGTAGCAATAACTCCGAAACTATGGCATATAGGTATAGAGAATATAACATAAAAAATAGTCAGTATATCTTAAGGACTTCGAAACGCAAAAAATATACAGGGTGTTCTATTTGAAATAAGAAAGTTCACTAGATTTCCAGAAAAACCGAAAATCTGACAACAATGTAATTATCACTGTAATATCGGCTGCATTAAAAAACCCCTACCCACCAAAACCTATGAAAAACGTGCAAGTCGTTTCCGAGATACTTGAAGGTTTTTATACATAAAATTCACTCTATTTATTATAATAATTATAATAATAATATTATGTACGCATTAGTTGGTTCATTATTTCAATGCAATCAATTTGAACTTTTTATGATAAAATTAGTGAATTAGTCAGTGTTCTCATTGTATATTTTGAATCTATAAAAAATACGACTATATTAGTTGCAGTAAATTATCAAATTGATAAGATACAGTGTGTCGCATTTAAGATGAACACACCCCTATGTTTCGGCTATCAAAATATATACAGATTTGAAATTTTGCACAGTCATACAGGTTGATGGTTCACAATTTTTAAAATAGTCAACTGAACTTTAAATTTTAAACTTGGCCTACTGCGAATCCACAAACAGGGTGAATTTTCGATATGCGATTCGATTTGCTTCGCCTTACAGATATCGATGTTATTTGGAAAAGTTGTTCCAAATATTATTATAACCCCACATACCAAATTTTATGACACAATTCACAATTTTCGTTGCTTTTTTCAGTTGTTTTAGTCAGGATCCTAAATCCGAAAATTGGGCTGTCCCGAGATGCATCTCGAGACAGCCAAAAACGGTTTTTTCGATTTTTTCGATCTTTCCGCTCAGATATTAAAAATTCTGCCTCTGCCATTTAAAAGAACGGCAAAAAGTACTCAAAAAAATACTATTTAAAAGTTGGCCAAATCATATTAACATAACCTAAAAATTTTTTGAAAATTTCAAAAATGTTTCCTGGGCTCATTTTTTATTACAAAAATCTGAAAAAAATTAGGTTGTTTTGTATTTGAAAGATACAACCTCTTGAATTTTTTCAGATTTTTTAAAGTAAAATGGCGCTCACAAAAAAATAAAACCTAAAAATTCTTCTTTTCTCGATTTAAGACGTTTTAGGACCTCTGGGAAGCTAAAAATTTGCATGAGGGCATAATTTTATATCCTTTATCGAAAACATAAGTAGCGGGGCTAATCGGTGCGGGGGCATTTTTGACCATCTTATCCCGCTATAGCCTTTAGTAGCTGCGTAAGCAAAATTTCATAAACCTTCAATCATTGACAATTGTCGTCCTGACATCAGACAGATTCGCTTTTAAAGTTTCATCTATTAGTTGACTGCCACCTCTTACAACATAATGACCTAGTTACCTTTTGACCCATTTACAACGTGTGGGAGTCATATGTTGCCCTAGGGCCGTATCCTTAGGAATTTTATCCATCCTTTGGACTTTTCGATGTTTTTATTTACATAAGACTTTTGTATGTATTTGAAAGGCTTTGACCTTTGTATTTTTTGGTTGGCTCACCATGTTCTTGTAAGTATAACCAAACTTTGCTGTTAGCTTGGTCATCATTTTAACTTTAACATTTGCTTTAATTAATGTGATTATACTTATTTTAGGTAACACTGCTGATGCTCTTGTTACAGAGCCAAAACGTTGTTCATATGTTTGTAGCCCTTTTGGGCTTTTTAAACTAATATACCTTTTATCAAGAAGAACATTTTTTATTAAATTTCACTTGTAATTAATGGTATACAGCCAACTACAGGAAGTTCTTCCTTGTGGATTTTTATTGGCCCTTTCGAAACCCAAAAAAACCCACGTAAATTCCGCTACTTTATTAGATACCCAATCTAATAGAACAATGAAAGTAAATTTTGATAAATTATCTATCATGAATAATCATCCTCTTAAATTCCACACACTTATTTCAGTCATCCACTCCCAGTATATATTAACCACAATTAACAACACTATCAGAATCTTCCTTTATAAAGAATTTATTTTATTTATTAAGCCCAACAACCCTTGAAAGCATAGGCCTGAGAAATTTAATTTTCCTCACAATTACTATTAGGTAAATAATATTATAATGTAATACTATAATATAGACAATGTTACATTTATTTTTATTAAACACTTAATATCAGTGGATAAATTCTCCTCTCGTGTATTTGCAATACTTACATTTACTAATAGCTTGTAATAGCAGATTGTAAATTTGTAAATTAAAAAAGTGCGATAGAAAATGTGACATAGAATTATCATGTTTTCATGAATGGTTTAGACTTATCCAATATTAGCATAGCTGCAGTTCCGCCTTATCTTTAGAAAAATACTGAACAGTGGCGGATCTAGTGGTGAATAGGGTAATTCCCCCCACAACATGGTCCAGAATTAAAGAAAAGATTGTTGAAACATAAAATATATACTATATTAGATGACATTAAACTTACTACAGACAGACAAATTCAACCCAATTAACTCGATAGTTAGGAAACTTAAGGGAACTTATTGCACATCTATGTCTTGTAGTTTGGGTCTATCTATTTTATGTATTTTAGGGTTAGTGTTTTATTGGAAGTCACCCCCTCTCCCAAGGCAAATGTTTCGCCACTGCTATTGAAGCGCCTACAGAAAATTGACGAACAACAACAATAAGTGCTGCTAGAGCAGAACAAGACATCTCACGTTTTCACGCATGCAAAATAGAATGCATCTAAAAATCATTAGATATGCTGACAAAGCAGTAGTTTTTGCAAATAGCTTAGATTATTTGCAAAGAATAATCTCCAGCATATCAGATATGAGCGGAGAAAATGGACTTGATCTGAATACGATACAAAAAGAAAAAAACCAAGTACGTACATGGTAGTAGGTAAACGCGAAATATTACAATATTTTATGCAAAAATCGGGTTTATGTCATTTTCAACTATCTGTACGTTAAGATTTTGCTGATTTCGGTTAGATGCAGCATATGTCGTGTTAACTAACGATTTATCAGGATACTTCAGTAGCAGTGGCGGAAAATTTGTCTTGGGGGAGGGTCTTCCAATAAAACACCAACCCCAAAATATATAAAATAGATACACAAAAACTACATAAGACATAGCTAATAACATGCGCAATAAGTTTCCTGTAGTTTTCTAACTGTTGAGTTGATTGGGTCGAATTTGTCCGTCTGGAATGAGTTATATGTAAGCTAACATATTTCAAAGTGTAATAATCATGTTTCAACAATTTTTTCTTTAATTCTGGACCGTGTTACGTGGGGAAATCCCCTATTTCCCCCTAAATCCGCCACTGTTCAGTGGTTTTCTAAAGAAAAGGTGGAACTGCAGCTATGCTCTTATTGGATAAGTGTGAAGCATTCATGAAAACATGATAATTGTTATATCACTCTAGCAGCACATTTTATATCGCAGTTCTTCAATTTTCTGAGGAATTTTCGGAGGTTTTCTGAAGACTAAAATACGATGCATCTATTGTTGACCACGAAGTCACATGCAACACGCAAATATGCATGAAAAAAATGAGACTGTCTTTAATAAGTAATAGAAATTTTCATTCACTTCACCGTAAATTAGTGCACTTAACTTAAACCGAGTACCTGAATTTAAGAACTTAAGAGGCCTGTAGCACGACAATAATATTTTACACCGGTCCCGGTCCCGGTCCCGGTTAAATTTAACGAAACTTTGGTCAATGATAGTTCTCAGTGAGTAGATTAAAAATGTCCATGGCACCTAGGTCTGAAAAACAATTGTTATTGTTATTTTTACTCTATTCACCATCTATTTTCACACCTCCATATACTGATCTTTGCATTTTCCTCTCCCATCTCTGTAAAAAGTCTATTTATTATTTTTTTGTACCCATGTTTCACGTGCATATGTAGCTGTATGACGGATATCTGTTTTGTAGACTATAATTTTTTGTTTTTCTTGAGACACATTTCAATTTCATTAATGATCGCAACACTCAATACTTTTTGTTTCGTTTTGCTATTTTTGGCTTTATCTCTCAATCCACATGTCCCTTTTCATATAATTTCACACTCACCTGAGTAAACTCTAAAACTCATTCGAACAGACATTTTTTCATTCTATCTAAGGTGAAATTATCTTCTTTTTCTTTATCTCTTTCTCCCACTACCATGCACTTTGTCTTTTCCTTATTTATTACTTATTTTCTTATTTATTAGACCTCATTTTTACCTCTTTTACTTTAATATTGTTCATTAATCCTTTTAGTTTTTAAAAGTCCACAAGGAAAAAGTTTTCCTGTAGTTTGCCGTATACCATGTAATACAAAAACAATAAAATCCTTTATAAAGGGTATATATTTAAAATCCCTCAAAGGGCTACATCACCGAACTAGTTTTCGATTGGTTGACCAATCATCATCAGTCATCATCATCATCATCATTTGGCTCTACAACTCTATGTGAGTCTTGGCCGCGTTTACTATTTCCCTCCATTGTTGTCGGTCTTGAGCAGCTATTTCCCATTGCTGTACTCCCATTTTGCGTAGATCGCTGGCTACTGCGTCCTTCCATCTCTTTCTTGGGCGACCAACTGACCTTTTTCCATCGGGCCTTTCCCAGAATGTGGCGTTTAGAAGTCTTTCGTCACTTGATCTTAGTACGTGACCCGCCCATCGTATTCTGTTTGATTTAATGTAGCGTACTATGTTTTCATCTCCGTATATTGTCTGGAGTTCATCATTGTGTCTTCTTCTCCATTCTCCTGTTGTCTCTTCTCTGAAAGGCCCATAGATAGTTCGCAGTATCTTTCTTTCAAGTACCAGTAATTTTGTTGTTTCCCGCTGATTCAGAGTCCAGGTTTCGCTTCCGAAAATCCGAAATCCGAAATTCCGAAATCATCATCAGTGCTTACCTAAAATGAATATAACCTGGTAAAATAATGCAAAGATTATAAAATTTTGACTAGGATTAAGAAAAGTTGTAGGTTATACTGACGTGATCTTACATGCTAACCACCAAGATATAGTATTAGAAAAATATGTGGGTAAAAAGCATTTACAAATAATCCGTCAAGGAGTCATCGATTAAAAATGCGAACAACTTAAGCATGGATGTTTAAAATAAAATATTTCATTAATACGCCCTAGGTAACATCTGAGCTATTATTTATACAAGTCAAATCATGTGAACATGTCAAATCATAGCTCATAGCTCAGATGTTACCTAGGGCGTATTAATGGAATATTTTAAACATCCGTGCTTAAGTTCGCATTTTTAATCGATGATTCCTTGGCGGATTACTTGTAAAGGGTTTTTATCTGCATATTTTTGTAATACTGTATCATGGTGGTTAGCATGTAAGATTACGTGAGTATAAACTACAACTTTTCTTAATACTAGTCAAAATTTTAAAATCTTTGCATTAGTTTACCAGGTTATATTCATTTTAGGCAAGCACTGATGATGATTGGTCAATCAATCGAAAACTAGTTCTGTGATGTAGCCCTTTTAGGGATTTTAAATATATACCTTTTAAAACGGATTTTATTGTTTTTCTTTTAGTTTTTCTTACCTGTAATTAATAGTGTTAAATTTATACATTGCTATACATCGATGACCATGTAAAGATAAAATGTTTCCTGTATCTTTATTTTACTTTTTCTAATTACTCCTTCTAGTTTCAGTTTAAAAAGAGTCGTTGATAGTTCTTGTTGAAACAATTTTTCGTTTGTTTCAAAATTGTTAATTTCGTCCCTTCCACACTATTTAGCTTGTGGTGTTATCCATAGTTTTTCCATCCTGACGATTTTACTTAGTACGCTTATCTCTTTCATTAGTTCGCACATTCTGTTACCGCTTTACCTTATCAATAGTACTACGAACAGGACACATACTGCTGTTATGTTCATAGCACGTAGTCTGGATTCTTTTACGCAACCATTTGGTCTGTCGTCGACCGATTGTTTCTAAATCCTGCCTGATATTCAACCAATATATTTATATGTATTGATTTAGCTTTTTCCTTATGATTTCTGTCAATATTTTGTAAACTAATTACTTCTAGCAACGCGATAACTATGTAATTGTCACATCTCATTTCATCACATTTTTTGTGTATGGGACATACCCTTGCTATGGCCCGCTCGGTTGACATTTTCCTGTTTCCCATATATTTTTTATCAAGTTATGTATTTCTTTGTGTAGACTTTTCTCTTCTGCTTTTATCATTTCCTCCAGTATTTCTATTATTCATTAACTTTTATTGTTTTGTCCCTATGTCGCGTTGGAGGAGCCGTGTCGAGTTGTCGTGTTGGATCCTCAATGGGACGAAAGGAGGAGCCAACTCTTGGACCTTAGGAAAACACTGACTCTAACTTATGACTTTATTTACTGTTTACAACGTCCATCAACGTAAGGTTACTAAGATGTTGTTTCGCGGGGTGGTCCTTCAGACACCCATTTCGCACGACTGCTAACTAGCATAGTAACGATCTTAATCTTAACGTGAATAATAATAATACTATAATAATGCTAATATTAATCCCTCTGTGGGCTTTTTATATCTTCTTATAATTTGGACTTTGAAAGTAAACGATTACACAAGTCTCCGCAAGGTTACACAAAAGTAGATATTCTGTACCATTCCTGGAGCAAAGTAGGGTGGGGGAAACCGGTTCCTGCCAAGGTCAAGGTCAAGGTCAAGGCCAAGGTCAAGGTCAAGGTCAAGGCCAATGTCAAGGTCATAGTCAAGGCCAAGGTCATAGTTAAGGTCAAGGTCATAGTCAAGGTCAAGGTCATAGTCAAGGTCAAGGTCATAGTCAAGGTCATAGTCAAGGTCAAGGTCGAGGTCAAGGTCAAGGTCAAAAATTAAAAATGATAAGTCCCAAAAGGTACCTTTAAATATATCCAAATACCAACTATATTTCCGACTAAATACCACCACGTAACTGTTGGGAAGTAACTTGCGGCTGCGATATATCGACTAAGAAGCAAAATATTGGGAAAAGGCGGGTTCGCACAATGCCAAGTCATGTTTAAGGTCAAAGTCGGTCAAGGTAAAGGTCAAGGTCAAGGTCAAGGTCAAGGTCAAGGTCAATGTCAAGGTCAAGGTCAAGGTCAAGGTCAAGGTCAAGGTCATGGTCAAGGTCAAGGTCGAGGTCATGGTCAATGTCAAGGTCAAGGTCATGGTCAATGTCAAGGTCAAGGTCGAGGTCATGGTCAAGGTCAATGTCAAGGTCAAGGTCTAGGTCATGGTCAATGTCAATGTCAAGGTCAAGGTCAATGTCAAGGTCAAGGTCAAGGTCAAGGTCAAGGTCATGGTCAAGGTCAAGGTCAAGGTCAAGGTCAAGGTCAATGTAATTCAAGGTCATTAAAATATTTTTATTAACTATTTATTACACTGTTATGTTTTAAATTTTCAAGCGCAGACTTGCATAAATGACAACTGTATTGCGCTAGTGGTGAGCCTTTGTGCTCTGTGCGTAATTATCACTTTCAATTTATTATTCTAAATGGAAATAACCCACAATTTAACTTAAAAATGATATTATTGTCGGCCACCTCGGACGTCGTTATCAAAATATTACTAAATTGAACAAAATTTTTGCTCAGTAAAAAATCTAATAATTTGACTCATTCGTATCGGCAATTTAGACATATATTATACATTTTAAAGTAGAAGACTTTAAAATAATGCCAATTTGCGTCCCTGGGACGACGTTGTTAAATAAAATCATTAAAAAAGATTCTTTTAATAATTTAATTTAACTCAATTATATCGGCAATTCAGATATACATTTTAAAGTAGAAGACTTTAAAATAATATTGTCAATTTTAGGAGTTCCTGGGACGACTTTAACAGTGTCAAGCTCAATGTAGTTCAAGGTCATTTGAAGGTCATTAAAATATCTTTATTAACTATTTATTACACTGTTATATGTTTTAAATTTTCAAGCGCAGACTTGCATAAATGACAACTGGATTGCGCCGGTGCTGAACCTTCGAGCTCTGTTCTCCACTCAGGACGATTAAAATGTACATAACATGGAAGACGAGTCTGAACCTCAAAATCTTGAACTGCTTTCTTAGGTAATTTAGACCAAGATTGAAGTAATTCCCACGGATGCACATATTTTCTAAAGTATTGCAGGGTAAAGTTTTCTAATTCTTCTGCTGTAAACTTGTACAACGGTTTTTGCGGGTGTTGACCCATTATGAAAGCTTTGTAACAACACTCCATTGCTATTGAAGGTTAATGTCTTTAAACATCAAACGTATCTACTTTTATATTGTAAATCAAGGTCACCTCTGAGACATGCGCAGTAATTCAAACGTAGACTACATAAATTGCGGATAGTTGTAGGGATCTTTAGTAAATTTTGTTCTTCGTATCCAGTCATTTAGTAAATTCGTCGTGAGAAGTCAGAAAGGTATATTTTTGGTAATATTGTTGCTAACTTTATTAATTTTAGTCATGGATGTGTGTGGTAGAAAAGTACTCGCTGTCGTTGAAGCAATTAGAAACTTGAAATGGGTTTTTATTGACAATGCGGATAATTTTGAGTACGAAGCCGAGCGAGCTGTTGTAAGAACAAGAAGGTACACGGTAGAAGAGTGTAACGAAGAAGCTACCAAATACCACAAGGGAGCAAGAATATGTGAAGACTATCTCTCTGACGTGATATGCATGTGTTGCTTTTTAAAAAAAAATAAAAAATCTAGGGCTGACTGATTTCTTAGATGACCTAAAAGATGTTCTACCTACTGAAGATGAAGGGGTAGATACTGTAAATACATGTAGATATAATTAATAAATAATATATTTTATTTTGTAGTTTTCATTTCAAAATAACATATCATTAAAACTGGAGGAATTTATGAAAAATATCGAGGAATTAAAAGAAAAAATAAAACAATTCGAAGATAAACAAATAATGTTTAGGTCTTTTAGTAAACTGCACTTAAGTAAGTTTTCCAAAAGAATTAAACCATATACTATGTAATTGTGTTAATAAAATGTTTTAATACTAATTAACTGTTTTATTTATAATTAAGAAATAAAACAAAAAAATAATGTAATATATTTTTATTTTTGCATTAAAAAAGTATCATACAACCAAAATACATTAGATAAAGCACAAATACATTTTTCACTATTATGATAAAAACAAGCAGGTTCCTTAACTTCTAAAGCTGGTTGTTCATCCAATTCGTATAAAGGAATAGCAATGTATTTTTTTAAATAATTTTTCTTTTCCAAACCTTTGACGTAAACTGCATCGGCGTTTCTTGTAATATCCTTTATAATATTTGCAAAATGATAAAGGGGTGTTGAACCAAAATTCCAGTCAATGCAGTGATGATTTCTTGTTAACCAAGTTGCCTGTCTCTGTAAATCGGGAGATAACATTCTAATCGGAAACGGAGACTTAAACACGTAATGACAAATTTGTGTTCCATTGAAAGCAGCTAGTTCTTTAACTATAAATTTATTATTTTCTATTTTAAATCCTTGAACGTCTATTACTAGCTTCATCGTAACAACTGACATCCTGAATTAGATGCAACCCTTTTATTGTTGTCTTACAATTTTGGTTAAAGGATTGTAAGAGAATTCTTTTTCATGTAATATTAGACAATATGCGGAAAATTATTTCCCACAGATTTACTGGTTTCAAACTCTATTCTCAAAACAACAGAACCACTTTGAATAATTTCTTTTTGTCTTGAACAGTCAGTATGGACTATGGGGGCATTATTTTTAAATTCTTCTGGATTAAATATTGGTTGATTAGTTTGAAGGTGATAATAAGATTCTTGGAAATTAGCAAACATCTCATACAATGTTGCAAAACGGTTACTGTCAAAATCCAAGTTGAGATCTTGATAAGGATATCGCTCAGAATTGAGGAACATACGAATATTTGTTAAATTGCAGTGATCAAATTTACTCATATCTTTCAGCATTTTTCCTTTTCGACCATCATGGAAAGCTACTACAATATGCCGAGGACTTTCTAATTTTGTAGTTGTTTTTACTGGCCAAGTATGACGTGTCGAATTATTTAAAGTGGGATATTCAATTAATTCCCAACTTCTAAATTTTATAGGTAGCTCCGTATTACTACGAACTATTTTGTTTAGCCGCAATTGTTCGCTAATATTAGGTAAAATATGAGGTACATTCCAATAAAGTTTATTAATTTCAATTTTTGGTTTTTCTGTTTCATCTGTAGCAATAATAGCATCAATATCATCTTTTTCTCGTATCAAGACTAATTCCTGTCTCATGTTAATGATAATTTTTTGAAAATCTTCAAAAAAGCCAGACCAAATTTTTAACGGTATGCATACATTAAAATTACCATGCGTATCAATCTTCAACTTATCTTCTTTTGGAAACCAACCAGCATTTTGTAAGAGTTTACTCTGATTTTCATTAAGCGACAAGTAGTTTTTCAAAGTTGAAATTAAACCAATATTTCGTACGGAATCAATTATAACACCATTTAACTCATACCTCAATTCTCTAAATAAATATGAAATACCGTTATTAATAAATTGAAATTTTGTAGGAACTTTATTGTCATCAGTTAACATTTTTCCTTCTATGTATATGTAACTGTTACATGGTAAAGTATAAGCATCTAGATCTTGAATATTTATTCTGATTTCATCATTATAGTTTAAATTTGATGTATATGGTTGATAAGTGTGATACTGATAAGCCTCAATAGTTGTATCACTAAAGGGTTGACCCAAGACGTGCAAGATTTCCATTATACTAAAACTTGATAACCAAGTAATTTCAAAAATTTACGATTCTCTGATGTTAACAGCTTAGATGTTATTCTTTTACTAATTTTTTTACTGCGGTAACGTCTTTTATAGGAATATTTTGGATAATTACTTTGATGAAACTGCCAAACCATTTTTACTGAATTTTTCTAAGATGTAGTCGAACAGTAATTGTTTCTTTATTAAAATTAACTAAATTTCCTTGTTGATCTAAAACTCGTACAGTTATGTTGTTTATCGTTTTATTGCTTACAGGATAATACAAGATGGTCAAAGGTTGCTCAACTATTTTATACCCATTAGGAACTTGAGGAAAAAATTGATGAATAATATGTACAGCCTTTCCGTTTAGAAAAGATCCAACACCAATATTACAGTCAATACAGATTGTATTAACTTTTAAAATATTTACTGTATTCGTGGATGTATGAAGTGTATTTGGTTTAAGTTTAACTCTTTCGAAACCTAGTAAGCTTCCTATAGAATTATCAACATCAAAATTAATCCAATCACTACTTTTAATACTTATCCTGTTTGTATTTATATTTGGCCTTATACGAATTGCGCTAGCTGTTTGAATCATTTCATATTTAATCATTTTAACTATATCACCAACTTCGTACGCACCTACAGGAATTTTGAAGGTAAACTCGCTGTTTTTACCCCACACAAAAACATTATTATGAACATCAACATTTGGAATACTGTTAAAAGTATCAAAATTTGCAACACCAATTTCATAATCGAAATTCTCATCAAGATAAATGGCAGGATTGTAATCATCACTGAGAATTGATGATTCTCCACTAAGGGTAAATGTGACTGACATGATGGTTTAAGTATAAATGATGCTCAATGATTAATTATAGTAATTAAATAAAAATCTTAAACAGTTTTGACCACAATTAAAAGAATTAAAATTTTGAATGACATCATAGTTATATACTATAATAGCGTTTCCATTACTTTTAAAATATCGTACTAACTCAGTAGGAGGTGGTAAATTTCCATAACTATCAAAATAAGTAATTAACGTATTTTGTTTAGCATATGCAGTCCAATGTGTACCATTTCCGCTTTCAGTATCGTGGTTTACTATACCTGATTCATGTTTTCGTATTACATTAGGTAAAGAATCACGCATAAAAACTCCACGAAAATGAGGAATATTTAACAAACCAGCATATTTAACAAGATCTATATCAGTCATTGCTCGCCTAGGTAGCTTTAACGGGAGTTTTTTGAATACGGCTTTAAATGGAAACCTTTGCCGGGACGTTTTATTCCGTAACCTTTGTACGGTCTTAGATAAAACCCCGACCCCTTTTTTGCTGCTTGTTCCATAGCCAGATTATGTCTTTGTTGTTCAGCAAGTTTTTCACGGTCAGCTTTGGCATCGTTAACTGCTTTGGCAATTCCAGCTGCACCTCCCCCAACAGCTCCTAACGCTCCGAGCAATGGTAACAACAAAGGTAAAAAACCACCTTTCTTGGGAGCTCGAATAATGCGTTTCTTTTTCTTCAACGCCCCACCTTTTTTTGATTTTTTAGAAAACCCCATACCCAATTTACGTTTACCTTTCATTGTTGTCGTTACAAACCAAGCTGCAATTTTTCACCTAATTTAGCGTTTTTAGATTTTACCCGTTCCCACGCTTTATTTTCCAAGATTTTATCTGCTTCGTGTCTTGCACTTAAATTTTTATGTTGTGAATATGCAATATCGTGTGCTTTACACGCAGCGTCTAATGCATTAATTCCTTCGTCCCCTCTCTCTAATCGTTGCTGTAAGCGAGTCCCAGGCCCGCAAAATCGGTATCCAGGTATATGTGCTTCGAATGGAAGTTTGTTGATGAGACTGTTGACTAACCCTTTTCCTAGACGTGTTTTCACTTTCGCACGCTTTACCATTATGATATTTATATATATATTGCAATCTATTTATACCATCAGTTATTAGCTGAACGTTATGAAGATCGTTCAACAAAAGAATCGTTTACCTATTGAAAGTCATGATAATGATGAATTTAAAGCAGGGAAGCATGGTTGTTTGTTTGGTGGGGATTCTAAAAGAGGGCTTATTGTTGGGGCTAGTGGCTCAGGGAAAACCAATGCTATGTTATCTTTAATTGATCATCCTAATGGATTAAGATTTGAAAATGTCTATGTGTATTCTAAAAGTTTACATCAACCAAAATATGCATATTTGCGAAATTTAATTAGCCCAATCAAAGAAATAGGGTATGAGGAATATGACAATGTAGAAGACATCATTGCTCCGGAAGATATAAAAAATAATTCTGTTATCATATTTGACGATGTAGGTTCATGCAATCAAAAAATTATTCAAAGTTATTACTGCTTTGGTCGTCATAAATCTACAGATTCTTTTTATTTATGTCAAACCTATTCAGCAATTCCAAAACAGCTTATTAGAGATAATGCAAATTTTTTAATAGTTTTTAAACAAGATATGACAAATTTAAAACATATATATGATGATCATGTGAATATTGACATGTCCTTTCAAGATTTTAAAAATATGTGTTCTCACTGTTGGAAAGATAAATTTGGATTTTTAACCATTGACAAAGATTGTTCATTATCATCGGGTCGGTATAGGAAAGACTTTGATGCATATATTAGTATATAAGCTTATAGTTTGCTTATACTTTATTTAGTTATAATGAATCCTCAAATAACTAAACAACTAATTAAAGGTAGAAAAGCCTTAAAAGAAAAATATAAACGTTTAAAAAGTGGTATTACTAATTCTCAAATTGAATTGGAAAAAAGCTATGCTCCTCTTACAAAGCCTATCAAAGAATTGGTTACTGCGTTTAATCAGCCTTCTATTAAAAAAGAAATCTCAGACAGTCCCATTCCCACTTCTAATTTAACTCCCATTAAAAGAGATCCATCAACTTTTAGACGATTAACATTTTTGTCACCACAAGAAAGATCTCAACTAGATAGCACCCGTCTGGAGCCAACTCAGTTTATCACAAATGAAACAACATATGAATCCAGAAATAGAGAAGGTGATTTACCTGACAGAACGCTTCAAGATCAATTTATAGATGATACTGTTTTAGAATATTATCAGGCAGTTAACAATCCTAATGTTTTTCGTGAGTATTTGGAACACTTTGCATCACCGCTTCCAAGAGATTATATTGAAGGTATAGTGCGTGATTTAGAAGACAAATATGATCACGTCTTGGGAATCTTTCATAATCCTCGAGAAGAAAAATTTTATATCGGTGATTCACAAGTTGTTTTTGAAGGAGCTGATATAAAAATAAAAGGAGTGAAGTACCCCGGAACACCGGGTCTCTATGAATTACTATTTTTAAAAAATCCTACTACATATAAAACAGAAGATGTTAATAATTATGTTGATATTATTAGGAAGACCAATGCTTACCGTAGAGATAATAGAGGGGATTTAGCAGTTCGTAAATTTCCAAACAATATACTAGAAAAATGGTTATACATTGTCAGACCCGTTCTGAATAGCCCTACACGTCCTAGATCTGGCTCCGTGCCATCATCATTATTAACAGGAGTACTAACACGCGGAATGAAATCCAAACAAGGTGGAAACATGACGCTAATGACTTATACTGACAAACCGTATAATTATAAATATTTTGATAATTACAACGAATTAGTTGAAAGATTAAAAATACTTGTGGCATCCGAACAAGCAGGCAACACAGGAAACGACAACGAAATTATATCTATCATAGAAGAATTGAGAGAAGGAAAAATAATTGCATAAATATAAAAGTTCTTTATTTATTGCATCAGTATGATAATGCCTCTTAGCAAGTTCAATCAACATTATCTGACTCCAAAAAAGTCTGTTTCCGATGAGATTGTTTCAGAATCTCCATCACAATTCTATATTTGTCAACCTGCAGATTATTGTAGTATATGTATAATTACTATTCGTGGAACAAAAGATAGTACTATTAATAAGAATTATTTTGTATTGGATAACAAAAGTGTTCAATATACTATGCCTGTAACTGGGAAAGTAAAAAATGTTAAATGTTTCCCAGAGCCGCTTAAAATTAAATATAATAGTACATCAGCCATCATAGAAGAGTTGGTTGACAACAATGTTTTGAAGGAAAATGATGTATTAGCATTTCCGCTTGTACAGTTTAAGTCATCTAATGAAATTTATGTTGAATTGACACTTTGTTGTCCATTAGTGAAAACGTAAATAAAAGACACAATTTTTAACGTAAATAAAAGACACAATTTTTTATGACTCTTCATCAGCAAAATATCCTCAATCATATATTTGTTCACGGACCTACTCACGATTGTGAAACGTCCTAATTAGTATATAAACAGGTTTCGTCAACTTTAATCATTAAAATGCCTTTAAACAAATTTAATCAGCATTATCTTGCATCATCAGAGAGTTCTTCTGATGAAATGGTCTCAACATCATTACCACAATTAAACTCTGCATTTTATATCTGTGACTCCTTTGATTTTCACGTAAAATGTCTAATTCGTTTGAGGGGAGAAAAGAAAACTAATAAAAAATATTATGTACTAGACAATGGTGATACTAAATTTAAGAGCCCTCTAACAGCTAAAATTGAAAGTATTACTTATTATGTGGCAGATGGAGATGTTGAAATAAATTCTAAAACATATAAATTTAATGAACTCGTTGGCGTAACCATTCAAAAAGATGACGTGCTACTATTTAAACTAGGAAAAACGAATAGTATATGCATTGAGCTATTACTGCAGTGTCCTGTAGAAAAAAATGTCTAAAGCTCAAGTTATTCGAGAACTACATGCTCCAGCTAGAATTAATTATCCTCGCAGACATGTTATAGTTAAAGGACTACATGATCTTTTGCAAGCAGATTTGGCAATAATGAATGCATTTACCAAAGAAAACAGAGGATACAATTACATTTTAGTAGTAATTAACGCATTTAGTAAATACGTCTGGACTGTACCCGTTAAAACTAAAACAGGAAAAGAAATTGCAATCGCAATGAAAAATGTGTTATCCCAAATGAAAATAATACCTAAAAACCTGCAGACTGATAAAGGAACTGAATTTTATAATAAAGATTTTCAATCTTTAATGAAAAAATTTGGAATTAATCATTATAGCACTTTTTCTAACCTTAAAGCAAGTATTGCTGAACGAGTAATTCGCACTTTAAAATCGTTGCTTTGGAAACAATTTAGCTTGCAAGGTTCTTACAAATGGTTGGATATCTTACCAGAAATCGTATCAAAATATAATAATTCTACTACTAATGCTGTACCTAGTAAGGTAAACGATAGAAATGCGAAAAATATTAATGCATTTAATCACATAAAGATTGTAGATTCTAGAAAACCAAAATTTCAAAATGGAGATTATGTGCGTATTAGCAAGCATCGTCATGCATTCAACAAAGGATATACACCTAACTGGACTACTGAAATTTTTAAAATTGTTAAAATTAATTTAACTAATCCGGTAACATATGTTTTAGAAGATGAACAACATGAAGAAATTCAAGGATCATTTTATCGAGAAGAATTACAGAAAGTTAAATATCCAGACGTATATTTGATTGAAAAAGTGGTGAAACGAAAAGGGAATAAGATTCTTGTAAAATGGCTTGGATTGAATCAACAATCTTGGATTAATAAAACTAATGTTGTATAATTTATATTTTTAAATAAAAAACTGATTTATTGATATAGTGTTTTATTTACAATAATAATTTTTATAAATTTTATTTCTATGACTATTACTTAAAATTGGTGAAATACATTTTTCCACTTCCTTAATCCGACAATTAAACCGATACCTATCAACTGCATCTTGTTCCCAATTTCCTTTTCTAGCCTCTTGATAAGCAAAATTCCAAGTGCGTAGTATATACATTTCATTATTCTTATTAAATGTAACTCTCTTCATTTAAGTAGCTCAGGGTATCTATAAATAATTTCGACTGCTAAAGTGTATACTAGTGGATTTATATCTTTTATATATTTAAGTACGTTTAAACCAGCATCTGTAATATTACTACAATTTTTAACTCCCAACTGCAAAATTTTAAAAGAGTTGATGAAGTTTATATTTTTATACGCATCCAAAATGCAATTTAATAACGGTGATATCTTCCACAGCTCCGAAATAGAAATTGTTCCTAACCAAACTGTATTTCTATCCTTTGATATGTTTAGTAACCTCATGTTGTCAATATTTTCAAACTGCAACCAAATATTTTCAAATTTTATTTTTTCTGGGTTTTGTGAATGGTTAAAATAAACGTTAATTAATTCTTTACTTGATAAAAATTGTTTCCACTCTTCATAGTTAAAAATGATGGAACCATTTGTAATTCCACATATTCTGATGCATGGTTCCAAAGATGATCCAAGTATACTTACAGCAACAAATACACTAGGATTTGCACTATTCAAGTAAAATCTTCTCTCACCCAAGTAAACACTTGAACTGCACATGATTACTGCGTTCGTGTTACAGTTTAGTTTCTTTTATGTAGGATTACACAGGTGGGGATAAAACAACAACGTGTTACATTTTAGTTTCTTTTATGTAGGATTACAGAGGTGGGGATAAAATAACAACAACAAGAATAGTTAAATTAATATTTATTTTTATTTACATAATTATTGATGTTTAAAATGTCAGAAACTATAGTGACCCCAAGGAAGGGTATCACATGAATTATTAATTAAAAACCTTTTATCATCAAAAGGACTTAAACCAATTTTTGTTTGCTCTACACTAAAAACATTATGAGCATCAGAACGAATTAAACATTGAGAAATACATTTTTCCGAATTTTGTTGAAGACATTTTACATAATCATTAAAAGTAATTTTATTGTTAATAACACAATATTTAACTCCTTTTGACTTTTTTACAATAGTATGATCTTCACATTTATAACTATACATTTTAGATCTTAAACCAACAAAATGAGTTATAATTGTACCACTAGTCTCATCTTTCATTAGACCTGGAATTTTTTTATTACAAAGAGGTATATTATATCGATTATTTGGAGCATAGTCACTTGTATCAAATCTGTGAATGTCAGTACAAACAATTTCTTTATACAAGTCATTACATTTAATTTCAAATATAAAACTGTCAGTATCAGTGTACATAATTTTACAGTTCATCCCTAGCTTTGGTAACATATAATTATAATAAAATTCATACATACATGTTTTTGAAATATCTAAAATAGACATTCCAATATAAAGAGGTTTATTAAACAATATTTCAGTTTTTTTCATTTCAATTGCCATTAAATCAGTATCAAATATTGTTCTGCTGTGAAATTTTGGACTGGATATTAAATTTTTTGCACCATATCGACCTTCCCATTGTCGCGTTAATTTCACAATTCTATGTTTGCGAATATTTTCCATAGTTTTACCGTAAATACTATTAACTTTAAGTTTAAAATGATTCTGTTCAAACTTAGTTTTAGCTTTAGTTCGAAGCTCTGTATTAAGATCGATGTAAGGCTTAAGCCAAGCAGATTGTTTAAATTCTAAAACTCTATGAATTTTTGTAACAACCAGTCCGTAAGCTATAGCTTGTTTTAAAGCGCGATAGTGAATAATATAATTTTTTTTATCTGATAGTGTAGTCATTAATTTTGGTAACTTTGAACCGGGAGGTATTTGATGTTCTGAACAGAATGGAAAATCCTTATGCAAATCATGTAGATATTGTGGATATTCTATATCCACTTCACATATGTATCCAAATAATGAATCATCAGATATACCAGTTACATCAATATTTGTATCAACCCACTTGAAATTACTAATTGGAAGCGGTTGCGACATTGCCCAACCATATAAATTATTAACATCAACATAAAACAGATATTTATCCGGTTTGTTAGGGTCATAATTTGTCATATATTTATTGTTAGCCTCTGAATATCTTGAACAACATTGACTAATACCACCACGAATTCCTTTTTCGATAAATAATATCATATCTACATCACTTAGTAGCTCCAATTCACATTTTGTGTACAGGAGCATACAGTCAAAGGAATACCCGGGGATGGTATAGTACCATGCTGGATCTAAACCACTAGTTCTGTGACCTATATCTCTAAAATTTTCAAAAACGTCTGCCAATAAAAGTATATCCGTTTTTAAATATAAATCTGAATATTCTCCCAAATTTTGTATATTGAATCCATTCCAAACATTAAGTGCATGTTCATATCTGTCATTATTTAAAGGTTCGTCATTTAATTTATTATAAAAATGTTCTAAGGATGGTAATTGAGTTTCATCGAGTTTTTCCCATTTATCGATGTAATCATAACAAAATACACCTTTTCGTGTAAGTAACTGGAATAGAGAGTCAGATAGGTGTTTAAATTCATACTTTAAATTTTTTAAATCTGTAATATCTACTGTAGATACTAATTCATCAAGAGATGCACCTAGAAATCTAAGTGAATCAATAAATCGAAATTTAATATTAAATGATAAATGCTGAGTAAACGAGATATATTTTTCTTTGTTTATAGGTAGTAATGTAATTTTTCCTCTTTTTGCAAGATCTCTTATTATAAAGTGAGAATCGTATCCGGACAAGTTATGAAAGCATACTGGTACTACAAATAGTTTTTTAAAATTCAAATTACAAATTTCGTGTGCAAAACCTCTAAAATTACCTGTGAAATGATTATGGTCCCGTACAACTACATCTGTAGATTTAAAATCATTTTCACAAATATGACATTTTTGTGCATATATTGTATTAGGTTTTAATTTCAGAGGAACTATATTTTTTATTTTTGATTGAATTATTTGAGCAACGTTTGACATTTCATTTGCAAACCAATCCATGCAATCAACTCCACGATAACTTTTAAAAAATGATAAATTATTATCATATTCACATTTCACAAAATATCCACAACTAAATGCGATATGTTTTTGATATTTTTTACTTTTACACTCATTTCAAGAGGTTCAAGCATTGATTCAAAATCAGCATATATAATAAATGGTGTTCGTTGTTTATAAATAAAATTTTTAAATTTAATTATTTTGTTTTCGGGAATAGAAATTTTATAGTCATTCATTTTTGCACATAAATTTAAATGTTTGTCAAGCCGTTCTTGATTAGTAAAATAATTTAAACACCTATCACATATAATTTTTTTATGACCATCCTTATTTAGTTGACTACTTAACAATTTAGATAAATTTTTAATCCAACAATAATGATAAGTTATATTTATTTGTTCATTGTCAAGTGGATCAGGTGCATCATAATCGTTTAACTTTGGAAAATATAAATTTTGAATCATTAGCAAATTAACGTGTCGCTCCAATTTACTCTTAGACAGACGTAACGGAATTACATTAAATTTCTTTCCAATTAGTTCTAGCCCATAAACATTTACTGAAATATTATTTAATTTTTCAAATACTGCTATTTTGTTAAATTTAATTGGAATTTCAACTCCTTCCAAATTTAAAACCTGACTATAATGTGGATATGAACTAATGCGACAGACCGAATGACTTGCTGGATGTAATGCACTTACTATGCTCCAGTAAAAACAAGCTTCATCAAAATTTTTAACGTTTACACAAGCTTTTTTATTAGCAATTTGTTGAGGTAATTGAATATAGCTTGAACCATTTCCAATTTCATGCTTATTAATGTTTATCTCTAAAGATATGACTTTACTTAATGCCCAACCTGAATCACGTTCTTGAAACTCTGATAATTTGTTTAAAATAAAATCAACTATGTGCTCATAAAACCATTTATTTAAATCAGTAGATTTGTCAATTGTTGCATATGGTGTGTGAAAATATTTAAAATCTACCGTTTCCTCATTTCCTAATTTTTTTTATAAATTTACCACAAAAGGTACTGTTAACCTTAATTACGTTAAATCTAGATAAAATTATTAAAATTTTAGTTTTAAATAAACACATAGCATCATTTAAAAACTGTAAAACATCTTTATGTTTTATATTTATTATGACACCACTTTGAACCCTTCCATGATAAACTGTCGCTAAATCTTCCCATTTAATTGTATATTTATTATCTTTTAATTCTTTAAGCTTATTCGAAACAACTGTTAAATGACTTAATTTTGTTTGCCACATGCGTACATTTCCTATTTCAAAATTTTTTGTTTCTAAAGCCTTAAAACATAAACTAATGGCAATATCAACATGTTTAAGCCAAGATTCAATTTCCTCAACAGTAAAATCATAATTTTTTTCATAAAACTTTTTAACTAGTTTGTTTATATCATTAGCAAGTTTTTCTGACATTTTAAACACTCACCTCAAGATTTTACAAATTTAAATAAAGTTGCTGGATTTCCTTTGTTGGTGTCCTTTTCTCCAATGAAAACTAGGGAGTACCTTCCATTCCCTAGTTCCAAAGTATGGTTTTTGAGCACCCCCGTTGATCTAGGTGGTAAATACACCACCTTATCCTCCAGCTCCAAAACAACACACTCTCCAAATCTCGATGCTGTCACATTTGCTGTAGAAATTTTGTATGGAACATTTATTTGAAGTTCCTTTAACTTTATGATGGGCTTTCGTTGTCCTTCTAAAAGAAGAAACTCGTTAAGTGCGTCTAAATCCATTTTCTGAAAATGTATCACAAATTACTCAACTGTAACTACCACTAAAAACACTTAACTCACCAAATAATAACACCAAATTCGAATAACTAACGTGTACTATTAGAGAAGACTCTCAACTTACTTTGAAACGTTCTTCGGCTTGCAGCCTTTTATAGTAATTCTACAAGCATTTTTCAAGTTCCACCTCCACTTCGACAAATCACCTAGACTTTAACCTTGACCTTAACCTTGACCTTGACTTTGACCTTGACCTTGACCTTGACCTTGACCTTGACCTTGACCTTGACCTTGACATTGACATTGACATTGACCTTGACCTTGACACTGACATTGACCTTGACATTGACCTTGACCTTGACCTTGACCTTGACCTTGCCCTTGACCTTAACTTTAACTTTAACTTTAATTAGGTGACATTAAAAGTTTACTTGTGATATTAAAAGACCATTCAACTTAATTTTTATACACTTAAGTTCTTTATTCTATTTTTAGATCAGATGTAGTTTATCTTTTGAGAAGTGGTGGGTAGTTGTATATATATTCGAGATACGCTCTTGTACTATCAGTTTCTTCATAAAATTTAACAAAATGCCCAAGAATATTAAAATACAACAAAATGTGTTGGTAAAAAAACCAAAATTAGACTCAGAGTCTTTAGAGAAATCGAAAAAATCTGTAAGTATTGGATTAATTATTTTTTATCTGTTCTTCTATGTTTTAAAAACATTCTGATCGTACTTTTTAAGAAATTCTTCTATTATACTCCTTTTTAGGTTGATTTAACTATAGATGATGATGATAGTTTATTTAACGATTTAATGAAATCGATTGATATACCGGTATATCAATCAGCTTCAACGTCAATTGCCTCAACATCTTCAAAATCCACCGATTTCACGGTAGAGAACTTTAACAAAGCAATTGAAGAAAAATATAACCATATTTATTCACAGTATCAGTCATGGACTATGTTAATGGAGAGATTAAAAGTTTATGAAAGTGATAAAGATGCAATGGAACAAAAAGAGAAAAACTTGGAAGAAGAATTAACAAGTATTAAAACTAAAAAACAAAAGTATATTGCAACAATAACTAACTTAAAACAAGACATGTATAAAATTTATTGTAATTGTAATAAATAGATTTGTAATGTTTATATTAATCATGGTGTTTAATAAATTTAGTTCCACACATTTATTTTATTAATTTTATAGTAATATTTTCTGAATCTATTTATCCCATCTATGTAATTTATTATTTTATCTGAAAAATAATTCATAAAACAATTTTATTAAAAAAGTCGTTCTAGAAACTCCTAAAATTGACAATATTATTTTAAAGTCTTCTACTTTAAAATGTATATCAGAATTGCCGATATAATTGAGTTAAATTAAATTATTAAAAGAATCTTTTTTAATGATTTTATTTAACAACGTCGTCCCAGGGACACAAATTGGCATTATTTTAAAGTCTTCTACTTTAAAATGTATAATATATGTCTAAATTGCCGATACGAATGAGTCAAATTATTAGATTTTTTACTGAGCAAAAATGTTGTTCAATTTAGTAATATTTTGATAACGACGTCCGAGGTGGCCGACAATAATATAATTTTTAAGTTAAATTGTGGGTTATTTCCATTTAGAATAATAAATTGAAAGTGATAATTACGCACAGAGCACAAAGGCTCACCACTAGCGCAATACAGTTGTCATTTATGCAAGTCTGCGCTTGAAAATTTAAAACATAACAGTGTAATAAATAGTTAATAAAAATATTTTAATGACCTTGAATTACATTGACCTTGACATTGACCTTGAACTTGACTCTGGCATTGACCTTGACCTTGACCTTGACATTGACCTTGACCTTGACATTGACCATGACCTAGACCTTGACCTTGACATTGACCTTGACCATGACCTTGACCTTGACCTTGACCTTGACCTTGACCGTTACCTTGACCTTGACCTTGACCTTGACCTTGACCTTCACCTTTACCTTGACCGACTTTGACCTTAAATATGACTTGGCATTGTGCGAACCCGCCTTTTCCCAATATTTTGCTTCTTAGTCGATATATCGCAGCCGCAAGTTACTTCCCAACAGTTACGTGGTGGTATTTAGTCGGAAATATAGTTGGTATTTGGATATATTTAAAGGTACCTTTTGGGACTTATCATTTTTAATTTTTGACCTTGACCTTGACCTCGACCTTGACCTTGACTATGACCTTGACCTTGACTATGACTTTGACCTTGACTATGACCTTGACCTTGACTATGACCTTGACCTTGGCCTTGACTATGACCTTGACCTTGACCTTGACCTTGGCCTTGGCCTTGACCTTGACCTTGACCTTGACCTTGGCAGGAACCGGTTTCCCCCACCCTACTTTGCTCCAGGAATGGTACAGAATATCTACTCACAAACAAACTCCGTCAGTCAACCTTCGTTTTGTTTGCGATTGTAGAAACAACATATTTTGTAACGACCTAATTAGACTTAAATTATATATATAGCTATACGCTTTAATTACTATTTTTGGGTTTGATGCTGAATGTCTTTCACGATACCGGCGAGTTACGTGATTTCCGGAAATCGTAGCAAC
Source organism: Diabrotica virgifera virgifera (assembly GCF_917563875.1). NCBI lineage: Eukaryota > Metazoa > Arthropoda > Insecta > Coleoptera > Chrysomelidae > Diabrotica > Diabrotica virgifera. Next base: position 85,316,673 of record NC_065451.1, on the reverse strand, counting down.
AGTTCATGGTAACGCGACACTTCCGCGATAGTCTTTACGCTGCCATCGAAACACTCTTTAACGAGTCCCTTTGTTCGAAGGGTCGTCGTACTGTCTACTTAAGCACTACATCGATACAACACCAGGTCCACCCGTTTTTTCGAAGCCGCGACGATTAGCACCTGACAAACTGCAATGGACTAAAAAAGAGTTTGAAAATCTTCTACGGCTAGGCATCATAAGACCATCAAAAAGTAACTGGTCTACTCCACTGCATATGGTCCCGAAGAAAGGTGAGGAATGGAGACCCTGCGGACATTATCGACGTCTAAACCAAAGAATAGTTCCAGATCGACATCCAATTCCGCACATCGAAGATTTCGGTCAGTCGCTAGCTGGTAAGACAATCTTCTCTGCAATAGATTTAGTTAGAGCATACAACCAGATACCAGTAGCTACCGAAGACATACCAAACACCGCCGTTACCACACCATTTGGGCTGTACGAGGACTTATATATGCCTTTTGGTTTACGAAACGCAGGACAGACATTCCAACGATTCATAGACGAGATTTTATGTGGTCTAGACTTCACCTACGCCTACATCGATGACATTATCATCGCATCAGAATCTGAAGAGCAGCATATGTCGCATTTGGAAGAAATTTTCAAAAGGCTCAAGCAGTTTGGCGTTGTGATAAATCCAGCAAAGTGTCAATTCGGCAAAAACGATATTACCTTTTTGGGATACACAGTATCAGATGGAGGACTCACACCTCCACAAGAAAAAGTAGCAGCTGTACAAAATTTCACTCAGCCAAAAACACTAAAAGACCTACGCAGATTTCTAGGTATGTTAAACTTCATACGAAAGTTCATACCCAACGCAGCTGAGCTACAAGCACCACTACATAATGCCCTAAAAGGTAATGTCAAAGGAAAAGCACCAATCGAATGAACACCACAGCGAATCCAAGCCTTTGACGACTGCAAAAACAGTTTAGCTAACGCTGCTTTACTGAGCCACCCTGTAAACGATGTTGATATCTCCATCACTTGTGACGCTTCTGATTTTTGTGCTGGAGCTGCATTACAACAAAAAACGGATACAGGTATGAAACCTTTATTAGCTTTCTTTTCTAAGAAATTCTCACCTAGCGAAAAGAAATATAGTGCATACGACAGAGAACTATTAGCTATATATCTAGCCATAAAACACTTCAGATATATGATCGAAGGCAAGGACATAACGACATATACAGACCAGAAACCAATCACCTTCGCCTTTACTTAGAAGCTAGATAAATGTAATCCTAGACAGTTTAGATATTTAGACTATATAGGACAGTTTTGCACTAACATTCAGCACATTTCTGGATTAACAAATATTGTGGCAGACGCACTATCTCGAGTCGATAGCATCAAGACTGGACTTAGCTCTCGCACAAGAAACTAATCCAGAACTGCAAACTTTTTTAAGTGAGAAAACATCACTGCAAATAAAGAAAATACGCTTTTCCGAACAAAACGTGAGTTTGTACTGTGACATATTAACATCTACAGCCAGACCATTTATACCGAAACCACTTCGAATGGCAATTTTTCGCGCCATGCATAACCTAGCACATCCCGGAATCAACAGTTCTGTGAAGATGATCACACAGCGATATGTTTGGCGATCCATTAAATCAGACGTGAGGAAATGGACTCGAGCGTGTATACAGTGCCAAAAATCGAAAATATCGCTCCACATTGTTTCACCTACTGAAAGTTTTCTACCACCTTCCAGCCGATTCGAACATGTCCACATAGACATTATAGTGATGCCGGTTTCAGAAGGAAACAGATACTGTCTAACATGCGTCGACCGTTTCACACGTTGGCCAGAAGCTTTCCCGGTGCCTAATCAAGAAACAGACACAGTAGCCAGAACATTTTTTTCTGGTTGGATAGCTCGTTTCGGCACTTCCAAGCGCATCACAACAGATCAAGGCCGACAATTCGAATTGCATCTCTTCAAATCAATCTGAAAATTAACTGGAACTACCCATTTAAGGACAACCGCCTATCATCCTCAAGCCTATCATCCTCAAGCAAATGGTATGGTAGAAAGGTTTCATCGACAGTTAAAAGCAGCAATTCGATGTCATGAAAACATCCGATGGACCGAAAGCCTACCTTCAGTGTTACTGGGCATACGAGCAGCGTGGAGAGACGATTTAGGTACTTGGGATGTAAGGGATTGTGATGCGCAACATATAGCCTCTCCAATCAAAATGTCAACCTCACCTGCCCGTGTGATGATCTTGATTCTGATCATCCGGTGCATCCTGCTTGACAACAAACGAGGCTCTGGCGTCCGAGTGATTGCCGGTATAAGCAATCCCCCCACTTACTGACCAACGGCTTCGGGCGGACGAGTTGGTAAGTGGTAGAGCTTTTGTCCTGGAATTGAGAAATTGATTCCGAAGGCGGAAGAACTATAAATTAGTCAACGGCATAAGGATGCAGAAAGCAAAGGAGAACTACTGCATTAAAGGCCTTTTGGCACTCCTAGTTTTAACTATCATGGCTGTAAATAATTTAAGTAAAACATTAATGATCATGGATCTCGAAACCCAAGATCCGGCAAGAGAGGACAATGTCAAGACTGCAGGGCCTCTCAGGTCGTTAATATGCGAAATCCTTGCAAAATAGCCACATATAACGTCAGAAGCATCTTTTAGTCAGGTAAAATATATAATGCCATAAAAGAAATGAAAAGAATGCAAATCAACATCCTCGGAATAAGTGAAATGCGGTGACCTGGATCAGGAGTATGTGACGTAGATGGATATCAAGTGTACCATGCCGGAAATACCGATGCCAATCACTATAATGGAGTTGCAATCGTAGTAGCAAAACACTTAACTCAATCAGTATTAACTTATATCCCCATATCTGACACAGTAATGCTAGTAAAATTTAGTTCAAAGCCTTTCATTACCAATATAATTCAGGTCTATGCCCCAATATCATCCAGTGATGAAGACAAATTAGAAGCATTTTACAAAGATCTTACTGATGCTCTAGATCTTGTCAAAGCAGCAGAAAATACCATAGTCCTTGGAGATTTTAACGCTAAAGTCGGCAAAGGACGCTGTTTGAACATTGTGGGGGATTATGGCTTGGGAAACAGAAACGAACGTGAAGATAGACTTGTTCAGTTCTGTCAAGAACACGATTTCATTATATCGAATACTCACTTTAAACTACCACCGAGAAGACTCTACACCTGGAAGTCAAATGCAGAATCAGAGGACAAAATTATTAGGAACCAAATCGACTTCATTCTAATAAAAAATCGATTTAGAAACTGCATCAAATCAGTTAAAACTTATCCAGGTGCTGACATTGGGTCTGATCACAATCCCATAGTAGCTGTAACCCAATTAAAATAAAAAAAGGTGATCAAAAAGAAGTCTCGCAAAAATATTGATATAGCCCAATTACAAGACGAGAAAGTTAAGGAATCAGTTCAAAGACAACTGAACGAAAATTTAATTTGGGAAAATATCGGTTAGAATGTCGATGAGGGCTTAAATAAAATCGTAACAACAGTAAAAGAAATCTGTGTGAGAAATTTACAAGGTAGGTCAAAGCTAAAAAAGCAGGCTTGGATGACAGAAGACATATTGGATTTGATGGAATAATGGCGATTAGCGAAAAACAACGAAACACTTTATAACAGCATACAAAGAGAAATTCGACGTAAAATACGAGAAGCAAAGAGTCAACATCTAGCCAAACAGTGTCAAGACATTGAAGAACTTGAAAACAAATATGACACGTTTAACATGTATAAAAAAGTGAAAGAACCGGCTGGTATCTTCAATAAGAAACAAACTGCATTGCTACAAGATGAATATGGTAAAGTAATATTTGAAGTAGAGGACAAACTTAAAGAATGGGAAAATTACGTTACGAACCTATTCGAAGACGATAGGAGTAGTTCACTACCCGATATTACTAACTGCGACGGACCCCTAATAACACGCTCTGAGGTAATAAAAGCCATACAATCATCAAAAGATGGCAGAGCGACTGGTCCTGATGAAATTCCAACTGAAATATACAAGCTTATAAATGATAGCAATGTTTTAGAGGCTATAACTTCGTTTTTCAATACCATTTATACCAGCGGACAACTTCCTAATGGCTGGTCTAATTCACTGTTTATAGCTCTACCTAAGAAGACAACAGCAAAAACCTGTGCTTATTATAGAACCATCAGTTTGTTAAACCATTTATTGAAAATTTTTCTGGAGGTAATACATGGTCGTATCTACAATAAATGCGAGGAATACCTGGATGACACACAGTTTGGTTTCCGTAACGGGTTTGGAAGGCATTGTTTGGAATGAACTTACTTGCTCAAAGATGTCGAGATATATCTGTAGACATATACTGTTGTTTTATTGACTTGCAAAAGGCATTTGATCGTGTTAAGCACGCTATATTGATCGAAGCTCTAAAAGACATAGGTTTGGACGGCAGAGATGTTCGAATAATTGCAAATTTATATTGGAATCAAACAACATCAGTTTTAGTAGATGGTGTAGAATCAGCGGCTCTTAATATTAAAAGAGGAGTACGGCAGGGATGCCTCTTGTCACCACTGCTTTTCAACGTTTACTCCGAAATAATTTTCAGAAAAGCTCTTTCTGAAAAACAAGAAGGAATACTTGTGAACGGTGAAGTCATCAATAATTTGCGATATGCGGACGATACAGTACTCCTAGCTTCTAGTCAAGAAGATCTGCAAACACTATTTGATAGTGTCGTTGAGAGTTGTATGGAGGCAGGTCTGGATCTGAACATACGGAAAACCAAAATACTCGTAATAAGTAAACAGCAGCATATAAAACCGTCTATATATGTAAATAATACCAAACTTGAGCAAGTTGATAAAATCGTATACCTTGGACAGCAACTAAATTGTAAGGCAGAAAGTCACGGCGAAATTAGATCTAGGGTAGAGCAGGCTAGAGCCGCTTTTAGAAGGATGTCCAAGGTGCTATGTAACAGAGACCTAAAATTGGCATTGAGGATCCGCCTACTTCGCTGCTACTCAAGACTACTGAGATCGTAAAAAGCATCAAGCAGAGAAAGCTGGAGTACTTCGGTCATGTAATGAGAGGTCCCAAATATAGGTTGCTACAAAATGTTATGCAAGGAAAAATAGCTGGCAAACGCAGTCCAGGACGAAGAAGAACCTCATGGTTGAAAAACTGGCGAGATTGGTATGGTGTTGATACAAGCATGCTATTTAGGGTGGCAGTGAATAAAATTAAGATAGCTATGATGGTAACCAACGTTCTGAAAGGACATGGTACATGAAAAAGAAGAAGCCTCCGAACTCTTGTACGGAGAACCATTGTGTTTGCCAGGTGAACTATTGCTTTTCGCTAAACGCTTCGAAACCATTTCGAAAACCTCCGTCCTACGCAACCGTCGCATCATGGATCCAAAAGCACCTTCATTTTCAAAGACATGAAAACCACCTCTCACGTTTTCATCCGCCGTGATACAATCAAAAGCAGCTTAGAAAACCCATATCACGGTCCTTTTCCTGTAGTCAAACGAGGTGACAAGACTTTTGTCGTCCGTGTAAATGGAAAAGAACCAACAATTTCCATAGAAAAATTGAAGCCAGCGTACGAGCTTCACGAAAGTACCCATCACGAACCAGAAAAAATGACAGTATCCAGTAAAACAAACAGCAGACCTAAGAGAAAAGCAAGATTTACCGGAAGCTATCAAGAAAGTGTCGGTTAACAGTGAATTCAGTGATTTTTCTTTCTCGTCGTATAAACATTGCGTTGTTTTATTTCCTGTTATTTTCAATTTTCAGCATATGAATATTGTTATGCTCTATTTTATCTCTTTTATTAGATTGATTAGCAAATTCTTAATTTAATGAATTACTCAATTAATTTAATTTCTGCCTATGTTAAACAAAACCAAATTCAAAATTAAATTATCTAATAAACTTTATTCTCAGTGATGACTGACTGAGTTATAGAACTGTTCAATACAAAAAAATTAAGCATATATGGTATGGATATAAACAAGCTCTCTCCGTTTCAACAATTGATTTGACTAACCTTTTTGTTTCTTCACTCCTTCTCCCAGAATACCTCGTCCTTGATTCTCCCACACGTACTCTTTGGATGTTGCGAAAAGGTCCCTTTCGTCCAAACTGCTTTAAAAACAAACAAAACCAGGACTCGCTCGAATTCTCCTCAGTTTCTCCTTGCTCGATATCTTGTGCAAATAGATACCAATCAGCTACTCACTCTAGACAAAACAAAGGAATCTTCCTCGAATACAGGAAAATTTTACTTCTCAACCGGTCAACAATTTCGGTTCAGCTTGATTCTGCTCGCAAATGCCGATTTCACCACTTTACACCGACTTCTCACTTTTCAAAAACTGGACTACTCTCCCCGATATTCATCAAACAGTGACTATCTTTTCTTTCTCAAATTCAGATTCCACATTCTCATCCCTTCCATCGATCTTTCTCTACCCAAAACATTCATACTTTCCTTTCCTAAGAAACCAACTGAACTTGTATCCAACTTTCCATTTTGTTAAAATTCTAAGAGACATCAAATTACTATGTTTTTTTCAAAGAACTAAACAAAAGGTCTTACATTCTAAAACTCAATAAAATTTGTTTACCGTTTAAATATTCTACGAATTATTTACAAAAATGCTATTGAAGCACTTTCCAATATTTTCGACCCATTGTCTGTAAATCCTTTCAAAAAGCCCATTAACGAAAACCACATTAACGGTTTCACCTTCCCCGAAAAAGCACTGTTTATTAACTAAATTAGACTCTATACAATTTTTTGTCATATACAGGGTGAAGAAAATCTATGATCTCGTGGTCTTTGATATAACTTTATTTTCTGATTTTTTCCAAAGAACAATTCTACAATAAATCCCCGCCTTTTGAATTCGATAAAATTCTTGCATCTGCAACCGATTTTCTCGAGGCAATACAATTTTCCGGTATACCTATTTCATTTTCCTAATTTATTTCCTATTTCCTACCTTAAACTATTTACTATGTGTCCTTCCTTTATTTACTCATGATATTTGTACACATTGTGAATATTATAAATTCCTCTCATCTTTTCTGAATCAACATGCCTCAAAACATAGCTAGTTTCTACTATCACGATTATATTGATACACGGTGAGTCATATCTCTCTACGATTTGATCTTCCAAAATTTTACCAATCTCCCCTTTCACCTGTTGTCGATATTCATACGGAATCGGGTACGTTTTCCATCGACCGTTCTCTAGGTTTTTCACCTCAAATGCATGTTCAAATTTTTTGGTCGTTCTATGTTCTTTATGTATTAAATTTTTATAGTCTCTTAATTTCAAGCGCATCTTCTTTTCTTTTCCTTCTAACTCCTTACCCATGTTTATCGTGTATTCTGCATCCTCGTTTTCACATACTTCTTCAAATACCACTGTTTCAAATGTATTCTTCTCGTTTTCCTTTGTTTATCTTATTTCTTCTTCTTTTTCCTGATTCATATCTTCTTTTGGGGAATCCCAGGTCTCATTTTCTTCTGTTACTTTCAATTTTTCTTCTTCTTCTGGGCTCAACTCTTCTTTTGAGGAATCCCCGGTCTCATTTTCTTTTGTAACTGTCAATTTTTCCTTTTCTTCGGGGCTCAACTCTTCTTTTGAGGAATCCCTGGTTTCATTTTCTTTTATCCTATTTTTCCGCCTTCTCTGCCCTTTGCTTTGTCTTTGTTTCGTTGCCAAATTCATCTCCACTGTTTGTTCTTTATCTGATTCGTCCATATTCTGTTTCTCATGTTCCTTGTCATTTTTCAAATGTTCTTGTTCTTCTTCATTTTCTTTTGTGAGGTTTATTTTTTAAGATCAATTACTACGTATTTTCTGTCAAATCGTCGACTCCTACATCCCTGTCACGTGACAGATTTGGCATTATCACACACTGTAGTGCATAAAATCTCTTACCCAATCGTACCTTTACTCGTATGCCTTCATTTATTGTTGCCAGTGTCCTTTTATTTGCGCCCACTACCAGGTATTTTGTAAATTAAATTTGTTAAATTAACTTCTTCTATTAATTTTCTGTTACCCAGTGTTATTTCCGATCCAGTGTCTATCATAATTTTAATTGGTTTCTCGTCGATAAAACCATCCACAAATTTTAAATTTTTTCCATTTCTTTTATCATTGTTTCCTGCCAGTTTTATAAATTCCTTCGGGTGACAAAAAATTCCTGTTAGGTTCTTTGTTTTTAGCGCGCTTTCGTAAAAAAACGCCGGTTGCTCCTCGTTGTTTTTATTTTCTTCGTAGTGTCTCTCTTCTTCATATTCTTCTGTCTGGGTATTATTTACCTCTCTTCTATTTTCTCTTGACCTGTCGAATCTGTTTCGGTTTTCTCGATATCCCTGTTCATTTTGTCTACCATTATTTCTGTTTTCTTGATTTGTGCGTGTGGTGTTTCTATTCTGGTTTTCTCGATTTCTGTTCTCATTCCATTGTCTATTTCTTTGTTCATAATTTACTCTTCCGTTGTCTCTATTTTCGTTTTCCCTCCTGGGATTAAAATCTCGTCTTGTATAGTCCCTCCTATAATTTTGTCTTCTATCTCTGTAATCCTGTGTTCCTTGGTGTCTGTAATCTTCTTGCGATCTTCTTGACTTTCTTTCTCTTAGACGCGATTCGACTAATTGTTCTGACGAATAATTATATTGTAAATGTTTTGCATTGTTGTATATTTGTAATGCGTATGTTCTTTCTGAGATACCCATCTTATCATTGTATTTCCCATTTTGTAATTCCTTGTTGATTTCCAATTGTTGGACTTTTCCCCAGAAATAATTTTAAAAATTTTTGTTCAAACTGTTGCCAACTGTCAAATTCTTCCTCCTTGCTGTCAAACCATAGACCTGCCTCATACTTAAGATGGTTTCTGATCGTTTCTTTAACTGTGTCAAAATTTCCAATATGTTGTACTTTCTTTTTTAGGCTATTTATGAAAGGCACTGGGTGTAATTTTCTTATATCTCCGCCAAACCGTACTTTCACGTCCTCTGTACTATGGATAAACATTTCTCTTCTCTCTCCGAAATTTTGTTGTCTTGATTTCCGCAATTTGACTTTCATTTTGATTAACTTTTTCTTCTATCTCTCGCTTGTCTTCTTGTGACGCGTTTTCAAATTTGATTTCCAAATTCTCTAGTTTCTTTTTCTGGCAATTTGTTAACTCCTTCATTTTATTTTGAATTTTTATTTCTTGTTCTTTCATGTGATCTTTAATTCTCATTTCTTGTTCTTTTATCTCGTTTTTCATTGTTGTCAAACATCCTTTTATTTTCTTTTTGTGATATACTAGGTTTTAAGTTATTCGTATTTCGCGCGGTGTCACTGCCCATTGTTGACAGCAGTGACCATCCCACTACTCTGTAACAGTATATAAGACAATTGTAACCTGTATTCGACCTCTTGTATGTTACTTCAACTGTACAATAAAAATAGTCCGTTCATGTCCGGCTTTTATTTAAAGTTGTAACGTCTCGAGCACGTGTCAGCTGAATAGCTAGCGCTGATACATTACATTGGCGACGAGGATGGGATTCTCGGCTAGGAAACTATTTCGCAGCAAACGGTATCAAAGTCAATACGGAAGCAGAGAAGATGAGAGCTATTTTATTAAACGCTTTAGACGAGGGCGCATATCAGCTTATTTTCGATCTGGTAAGTCCTGAAAAACCAGAAGAAAAAACGTATAATCAGCTTCTCGCTACATTGGACGGGTATTTCAAACCACAGCAGAGTCCGTTTGCAGCGGGATTTAAATTTTACAGTGCCATAAAAGACGTGACCGAATCGCCGAGTGAGTGGGCTGCACGCTTAAGAGGATTAGCGGTAGGCTGTGAGTTCGGCAGCGAGTTAAAAGTATGCCTAAGAGACAGATTTTTGTTCGGTTTCGGCAAGGGACCCTTGTTGGACCGACTTATGGAAGAAGAGGTAAGCGCCGATCTCAAAAAAATGGTCAGTTTAGCAGCTTCCAAGATGGCTGCCAGAGAAATAAATACACGAGGAAATGGTAGAGGTTAAGCCAGAACCTCTTAATCACGTCAGTTCTGAAGGCACGGGAAGGTACGAAGGTACGCGAAGGTACGATGCGCAGCGACGTTGGAGCAACGCGCAGACTCCGAGTAAATGGGCAACTACAGAGACGCAGAGATCAGAAAATGAGGAGCAGCACAGAGGTTACATGCATGACATCCAACCTCAACAACGACAACATGGTGCATGTGACAGATGCGGAAGGATGAATCATAATAAAGATAAGTGTATTTATAAAAATTATATTTGCAATTTTTGTAAAAAAATCGGCCATTTGGCCAGAGTTTGTAAAGGTAAAAAGAAATCTTTTTTATCGCATCAAAATTTTTTACAAAATCAAGAACAGGCAAAAAACGTTCCTGATGTAAATAATGATGATGATATTGACCTTTTTAATATATCAGATAGGAATATTTTTTATTCGCAAAGCACGAATACGGATATTTTAGAGGATTTGTTTACGTTAAAGGTATTAGTACACAATCATTATTTAGTATTTCAAATTGATACGGGTAGTAGTGTTTCTTGTTTGTCTAAGCAGTGTTATTTAAAATATTTTCCTGATATTTACATAAAACAAACAAATAGACGTTTTATTTTTTATAATGGGGTACAAGTTGAACCCCTAGGGGTAATTAATTTGAACATTTCATATAACAATAAAGAAAATTATTTAGATTTTTTTATTATGGAAAATGGAGGCCCACCATTACTTGGTAGGGATTTTCTGGTAATGTATAATTTAAGCTTATCAGTCATAAATAATATTAAACAAGGTAACTTGAATGACAAACATATTGAAAGTTTAATAAAGAAATATAATGACGTTTTTTCGCCTGGATTAGGTAATTTTAAAAAAGGGTTAGTGAAAATTAATTTAAAAACCCCCAATGTAACTCCAAAATTTGTAAAGCCAAGGCCTATACCTTTTGCCATTAGGCAACAAGTTGAACAAGAACTAAATCGTCTTTTGTATTTAGGTATTATATCACCGACTGATTACAGTCCCTGGGCTACACCAATAGTACCGGTATTCAAGAAAAATGGGCAAATTAGGATCTGCGGTGACTTCAAAGTAACAGTCAACCCTGAAATAGAGATCAATCAGCACTATATGCCAAGAATAGAAGAATTGTTTGCAAAGCTTCAAGGAGGCAGGGAGTTCACCAAGTTAGATTTGTCACAAGCTTTTCAGCAAATAAGTCTGGATGAGGGCAGTAAAGTATTATTAACTATTTCTACTCATTTAGGTCTTTTTAAATTTAATCGTTTAACTTTTGGCATAGCATGTGCACCAGCTAAATTTCAAAAAATTATGGATGCATTATTTAATAGTGTTGCAGGTTGTGCAGTTTTTCAAGATGATATTTTATTTACTGGAAGAGATAAAAAAAGTCATTTAGAAAATTTAGAGAGAGTTTTATCTATTTTGCAAAATGCAGGGTTCAAATTAAATTATGATAAATGTATTTTCTTTTCAAAAAGTGTTGAATATTTAGGATTTGTTATTGATTCTGAGGGGTTACACCCATCTAAAGATAAAACTCTAGCCATTGATAAGGCACCGAGGCCAACTAAAGTTAAAGAACTCCAATCATTTTTAGGAAGCATTAATTTTTATAGTAAGTTTGTTAAAAATATGTCGACTATTTTAAATCCTCTGTATAGATTGTTACAAAAGAATGTTTCTTGGAATTGGACTGAAGAATGTGAGGTAGCATTCAATAAAATTAAAGAAATATTAAAATCTTCTCAAGTTTTAGTACATTTCGATCCGAATTTGGAGGTTAGACTAACAGTGGATGCTTCTATAGAAGGTGTTGGGGCTGTGTTAAGTCATAAGTTCCCAAATTCGGAAGAAAAACCTATTGCCTTTGCGTCCAGAACGCTATCAACTTCTGAACGTTCCTATTCTCAAATCGAAAAAGAGGGATTAGCAATAATTTTTGGAATTTTAAAATTTAGTCAATATTTATATAATAAAAAATTTATTTTAGTTACTGATATGAGGCCACTCTTAACTATTTTTGGCCCGAAAAAAGCAATACCACAATTTTCAGCAAATCGTCTAAGGCGATGGGCAATTATTTTATCGGGATATCAATACGAGATAGAGTATGTTTCAAGTGGAAAAAACAGTGCAGATTGGCTATCACGTTTACCGATTAAAAATAGTAAAGATTTTTTATTAAGTGATTCAGTTGAATTTGATTACTGTAATTTTGTAGAGTCAAGTCTAGATTTAAAATTAAATTTCGAAATATTAGGCAAGCTACCAATTCGGATGCTCTGCTTACTAAAGTAAAAAAAAATATTACAAATGGATGGCCTAAGAAAGTAAAGGAGGCTCAGTTGAATCCATTTTTTGTTAAAAGATATGATTTTTGTATTAAACAAGATTGCATTTTTTGGAATCATAGAATTGTTATCCCTTATAAGTTACAAAACGAAATTTTAAAGCAACTTCATAATACACATATGGGTATTGTTAAAATGAAAAATTTTGCTAGAGGTTATATTTGGTTTCCAAATTTAGACAAAGAAATTGAAAAAATTAGCAAGTCATGCGAAGCTTGTACGCTTCATTCTAACAATCCCCAAAAAGCGGAAATAATACCCTGGTCGTGGCCAAAAGGTCCATGGGAAAGAATACATCTAGATTATTTTGAGCTAAAACGAAAATATTACTTAGTCATTGTAGATGCATTCTCAAAATGGTTGGAAGTTTTCGAAATGTCAAGTATAAATTCTGTGTGCACAATTAAAGTACTTAGAAGTGTATTTGCTAGGTTCGGCCTGCCATTAACGTTAGTTTCAGATAATGGTAGATCTTTAGTTTCTGAAGAATTTGAGTATTTTTTGACACAAAATAACATTAAATACTTGACTAGTCCTCCGTACTCTCCCTCCTCCAACGGAGCTGCAGAAAATTCTGTAAAAACTGTTAAAAACGCGATTAAAAAAGCTCTTGAATCTCGTAACAATGGAGATATTCATTTGGCATTAGTTAGATTTTTGTTTGACTACCGTAATGCACCGCATGTTTCTACTGGTGTTAGCCCAGCGATACTCATGTTCGGTAGACAGTTAAGAAATAGGTTTTCAACTCTTTTGCCATCAGAACACACAATTACAAATAAAGGCTTAAACAATGTTGAAATACGCAGAAGGGTCAAAAACGTGCAAAATAAGCAGGTAGAATATAAAGGTGGTAAAAATAATATTAATTTTGAAATAGGAGAAACAGTTTTAGTCAAAGATTATAGAAATGTTAATTGTCCTTGTTATATTAAGGGAAAAATTGTAAAAATTTTAGGTAAGCGAACTTACTTAGTTGAAATGATCGATTTGCAAAAAACTTGGAAATGTCACACCAATCAAATCAAAAAGTTTGAAGTTGTTAGTAACAAAGTACCACACATTCCAATAAAATCAAACATTTCAGCTAACGACGTTCAAGAAGGCAATAAATCTGACGAATGTCAAAACGTTCAATTAAAAGAAAACCTTGCTGAAAATGTTGCTAAAGACATTCCTCAAATTTCACAGCCTTCCTCAGAAAATAACTTTAATGAACACGACAATCAAAACACGCCAATTTTAAGACGCTCTAAACGTAATAAAAATAAATGATTGCTGAAACTTGTTAAAAATTCTTGATGGTTATATACTTTGTTTTTGTTAAAAAAGGTACCTAGTTATGTATTATATTAGGCTGATAAAGTTATAGGATAAAAGAAAATTTTTATAGATGAAAGATAGGCATATATTTTTTTTGTATTTACAGACTCTGAAATTAATATAAAGCGTAACATTATAAAAATTTCATTTCACTCTTATTAAAGAATTAAGTAGGTAATAATTATTTTTTTATGGTATGTTAAAGTATGAAATATTTGCATATTTTTTTAAGGGGAGGAATGATGTGATATATTAGGTTTTAAGTTATTCGTATTTCGCGCGGTGTCACTGCCCATTGTTGACAGCAGTGACCATCCCACTACTCTGTAACAGTATATAAGACAATTGTAACCTGTATTCGACCTCTTGTATGTTACTTCAACTGTACAATAAAAATAGTCCGTTCATGTCCGGCTTTTATTTAAAGTTGTAACGTCTCGAGCACGTGTCAGCTGAATAGCTAGCGCTGATACATTACACTTTTCATATTTTCCTATGCGTTCCTCCATTTTCTGGTTGTTTTCTTATATTTCTTGTTTTGTATCCTCCTGATTTTCTTGCATTTTTTGTTGTGTTTCTTCCATGATTCTTTTTGTTTCGTCCATTTTTTTTCGATGTTTCTTCCATGGTTTGTTTTGATACTTCCTGCTTTTTATCCATTTATCCATTTTTTGTGATTGTATTTGCATAAGTTGTATTATTTTTTCTAATTCTGGTAATTCCTTTTTTCCTGCTTCCATGATTGTTTTGTCTAAGATGTCTTCTTGTTCTAAATGTTCTTCTTGGTCTGAATATTCTTCTTTTTCCAAATTTTCTCCTTGGTTTTTGTTTTTTCGCTTTTGTTTCTTGTCTCTGGCATTTCTTTTCAAGAAATACTATCCCCGCCAAATAGGAAACTTTAAAACACCCTATTTGTTGCAGATACGAAAATTCTCTCTTACTCAATGTAATAATTGTCAAATATTTCAAAAAATCATCAAATGCAAATATCAAATAAATAAAATAAATTATTAGAAATTGTACCTAAAGGAAATTTATATGTCGTAATTCAAATATATCAATTTTGACCACTCAATAAATAGATTTTCAATCATCTGCTTTTCCTCTGTCTTCCCTTTCAAAGTTGCAACCAGAAATACTCTCTAATTCCCCACGTTGGGCGGCATGTTGTTATGCTCTATTTATTAATTTAATTAATTACTCAATTAATTTAATTACTGCCTATGTAAAACAAAACCAAATTCAAAATTAAATTCTCTAATAAACTTTATTCTCAGGGCTTGTATTCGATGCAATGCCTTTGATTTGTGGCTTCTAGTATCTCTAGTTGCTTACTCTTTCCAGGATGAAACAGGGAAATTAAACACATTCAATATCATATAAATGTAATCTATTATTTATTTATCCAATATGCCGTATAAATAAAATTAAAAAACAATACTAAAATCTAAATTTTTTGCAACAAGTTCTTACTTAATAATTCAAGCTTTGATTCTGATGTCTCCTTATTTTAACAAAAAAATTATTTAAATAAATTATTATTTATTCATACTAAATTTAATAACATACAAATTTTAAACAATTTCGTTTCAATTTGATTCTGCTCGCAAAGGCCGATTTCACCACTTTACACTGATTTCTCACTTTTCAAAAACTGGACTGCTCTCTCCCGATATTCATCACATAGTGACTATCTTTTCTCTCTCAAACTCAGACTCCACATTCTCATCCCTTCCATCGATCTTTCTCTACCCAAAATATTCATATTTTCCTTTCCTAAGAAACCAACTGAATTTGTATCCAACTTTCCATTTTGTTGAAATTCTAAGAGACATCAAATTACTATCGTTTTTTCAAAGAACTAGACAAAAGGCCTTACATTCTAAAACTCAATAAAATTTGTTTATCGTTTAAATCTTCTACGAATTATTTCCAAAAATCATATTGATGCACTTTCCAATATTTTCGACCCATTGTCTGTAAAACGTTTCAAAAAACCCATTAACGAAAACCACATTAACGATTTCACCTTTCCCGAAAAAGCACTGTTTATTAACTAAACTAGACTCTATACAATTTTTTGTCATATATTGTCTTTGATATAACTTTATTTTCTGAATTTTTCCAAAGAACAATTCTACAACAATATATTATGTAAAAAACTCTAACATGAAGTAAAAACCACTTCTATGTAATTTTTATATTTATTAAAATCTAAAAAATCCCAATGGATTGAATAAAATGTGTCCAATTCAAAACGTTTTTAGACCTATCGGTCCGTCAATGAATTTGAATACTTGCTAAATAGCCCCATAACCATTCAACCATTGTTTGGTTCTGGAGCTATTTAGCAAGTATTCAAATTCACTGACGATGGATCGATAGGTCTGAAAACGTTCTGAATTGAACACATTTTATTCAATCCATTGGGATTTTTTAGATTTTAATAAATATACCAATTACATAGAAGTGGTTTTTACTTCATGTTAGAGTTTTTTAACAATATGGTATACAGCCAACCTAGGGAACTTCCCTTTTAGTTAATATATTATATATTATTATTCGTCTTAGTCTCTCGGAGGGGGCTATATAGCGATAAGTTTTAATTACTGTTTTTGCTAATTTTAATTTTAATAATTTTTCTCAAAACGAAATAATATGGGTCATATAAAAGTCACAGTTAATATACAAACTAGATGCTAAGAAAGACAAGGTTTTACCAAACGAAATGCATCCCTAACCATATGGTTTTTGGTGTGTTCAGTTTAACAAAATGAATTCCCCATAAATTAATTACCATATCAGATCATATGTGTCAAAACTCACAAAGAACATGCATTCGAGACGTTTCTTAAAACTGCAGAAGTGTTTCCGTTTTTAAAAGCCAGATCGTATTGCCCTCTTCGGGCCATATTGTAGAAAGGCATACATCGATATAATAGTGTTGTGGTTTTAGTCAGTCTCTTCACAGCATGAGAACAATGCAGACAAACCCTCGGCTCGCTAACAATCGACCCTCTTCCGAGATCTAAGCAAACACCTTTTTTTGTTACCAAAATAAGTTTTTTACACTTATTTTTATTATTTCAAATAATTGTTTTCGTCAACATACACCAACGGACCATTATATTATATACATTTTTTTAGATACATATCATATTATATTATACAGTAATGGTTTTTTTCCTTACTGTACACCTATTACTATATGGTCATCTATAATTTCGTGGATTATTTTCCACGGCCTTTCTTCTTCATTTTTGTTTAGCAGTTGTGTAAATTAGTTTTTCCAATTTATCATTATTTCCCCATTATTAATGTACTTTCGTCATTTTTCATGTATGGGATATTATTCTTATATCCTCCTTCCATTTTTTTAAGAATCTTATGTAGTTTTTGGAATTTTTCTTTGATCTCTTTGATTTTATCTTCATTGTATTTTCTTTTTTTTTGTTTTTACATATTCCTCTCATCATTCTCCTCAATTCTCTGTATTCTTGTCTACTACAGTCACTATTATTTCTTAACTTTTTATTCTAATTTTGTAATTGCTTCTACTATTTTTTGGCATTTCCTCATCACACCATTCTTTTGTTTTGTTTCTATTATCTTTAACTAAGGTAACCTTATTCTAACACTGCTTTCATTATGATTTCACTAAATCTTTTCAATCTCAAAATTTCAAATGATAAATGTTCCCTCCTGGTATACAATAACATGCAACCAATCAGAGATGTTATTGACAAAAATGACAGAATCTTAGACAATTTATTAGATACCATTGAAGAAAATGTTCTTCGAATTCAAATCTGAAGTCCAAACTCACATATGTCTCCTCAAACAAATCTCTAGTTCCGTTAATCTTAAATATACAGAAATAATCACTGAAACGAAACAATACGCTTTCCGAGAAAAACGTGGGCTTATTAACGGAATAGGTTTAATATGGAAATCAATAACCGGAAACTTGATTAGTCAGATGGCGAATATTTCAATGAACGTATAAATAAGATACCCCGCGATGAGTATCAAATCGAAAACCTATAAAAAAATTCAAATATCGGTTACTACTTCTGTCATTAAGAGTTTCAACGCGACACTCCGAATATTACAAGTGGATGAGGAAACATTCAACAATAATATTAAAGAAATTCGAGAATCAATAATGAATATCTCTGACCAATTAAAATTCTATGAATCTCAAATCAATATGCTGAACTTTTGTGAATGCTAATGGAAAGCTATTCATCGAAGATGAATTCAGATGAAAAGCTATTCATCATTTATCGAAGATTCGTTAAATGATATAGTAAATGCTCTTTTTTAAAACTTCAAAATAACTTTTGCTCGATTAAAATTATTACATAGCTCAATCATTACTCCGTTTAATTTAATTAAATCGCTTAGGCATATATCACAATCATTACAGAAAAATAATCTTCATCTATCAGTCTATACTTACTCTGCATCAATGTCTCAATGTTATCGAATTACAGGCCTATCAATTACACACAAGGATTTGTTTGTCTTAATTATTCCTTTAACTGGTGCAGAACAATATACTTTATATCGTCTCTATCTAATACCAATAGTGGATAATCGAACAGGTTTACATTCAATTTTAACAAAAATACACCCATATATTGCGCGAAACGATGATTCATTGTTATACTTTACAATAAAAAATAGTCTTGAGTCATGCAAAACCCTTCGAGCTAGAACCAACACCTGTTACAACATACTTCCATACCCAATTGACAGCAACGCCGTATGCGAAGCTCAACTCCTGAAGCGACAAAAACGCCTTCCCAGAACATGTCAGACTTCCGTAGTATTTGCCAAAGACTACAACGTTCAGAAGATCAGCATGAACCTTTGGCTCATAACAGTTTCTGACCCACTGTCTATTACCATTAAAGGCAGATCCAAGAGAAGATTCAAGATAGGAATTACCAATACTAATGACAATGACCATCCACCTTATACACAAAGACACCCAGAGACAGCCTTCACCAAAAATTGGAAGAAAATCGTTCCAAAGCCAAGACCCAGTATCCAATTAAGCGACTCCATAGACGAAGAGGAGCCGATCCAACAGAATACCAACAAACAGACAGTCTGAAATTTGCTGCCACACGTCAACTTACATCTTACAGGGGAAGCTGTTATATCCGTTTATACCAACTAGCCTTAATGATGAAGTACGTACCTATTTCCCATCAGCAGATATCAGGTGCCAGCCATCTGAACGTCCAGGCTTTCTTACAACCTCAGCATTTTGTAAATTATATAAAACCACCTGCGGCTGTTTAACATTTGTTCGTAATAATTTAGATTTAGTTTATGTAACTTTTGATTCATGTAACTCTTGTAAGTTTTGTATTTTTCAAAATAAAATATTTTTTAAAAAGTCTAAAAAGTTTTAAGTGATATAAAATATATATATCAAGAAGCATGGAAAAATATGCAAATGTAAGAAAAAACGTAAATAATTAAATAAAGTTTTGATAACACAACACAATAGTTTGAGACACCCACTATTTGGATTGGTTGTCCTGGCTGGTGGTTTTCTCCTTTGCAGACGACGTCCACGGGTCGATGTCAATGTCCTCGGCGAGTTTGTCCTCCTCTGGGCTATCAGGAATCGATAAGCTATGTCCAGACAGTGGTAGCAGAGTCCGAATGCTACCTCTTTGGAGTTCATTTACCAGGAAGTGACTAGCTACACCGTGGACCTCCAGTAGCTGTCTGGGTTTGATGGCTTCGAAAACTCCTCATCTGATCGAGTAATCAAGAACGTAGACTGCTTCGGCACTTCAGAAAAACTCCAGGACCAGGAATCCTCATAGTAGTGGATTAAAATGTTGGGCGCCTAAGTCATAGGGGCACATAATAACCCATTGGACGGCATGGGAAGCATCCATTGAGGTAGTCGGACGCTGTGTTATGCTGTGAAACAGCGTCTTCATTACTTCACATAATTTGTAGTATACGTATAAGTATATCATACTTTAATTCGTATATAAGATAATTTCAATTTCTTGCAATATGAAAATAAGTGGTTGATGAATAAAACTCTAGGCAGGAAACATAAAGACTACAACGACTAAGAGATCAACTCTCGAACTTCGAACTGATGACCAGATTCATGGCCAATGTAGCAAACAAGAAAATTTCTGTTGGAGCTGGAGTGAAAGTTGGTTGAAAAATAAGCTCCAACAGAAGTAGGAAAAGAGAGCTAAATGTAGTTGAAGTAACAAAAATGAAAAATAGCTTCTCGTTGGAGAAGCCGATGTAGCAAAACACTACTTTTGTATTTGTATAGGGAAATGAAAAGATGAAGAGATAGATGAATTGGGAATTAATAACAGAAACATGAATATACAGATGCAAACTAAATGGAGTTAGGCTAGCAAGGTATGCAAGAGAACGACAACTTGACACTCAAAGATGGATACGGCCAATTTGCATGCCTGTCAAAGACAGTAGATCAAAATAGATAGTGACGATGACTAGGAACGAAATACTAAAATAGGAATAATGTATTGAAAATAGATAGAATAAATATTATAATATAATAAAAATAGAAGAATATAGTAGATAATAAAAATAGAATAAATTACGGACGCCAGAAGGTGGTATCGACCACTCTTCCAGGTATCTTACACTGCTGTAAAATACATTAACTCAGTAAATGTAAATATAAAGTAACAATTGTAATAAATGATTTACAAAATAAATAATTAAATATAACTACTAGATTTTTGACTATGTCCGAGATAACAAAGTGAAAATTTAGTGACTCTAAAATGAAAAGGGTAAGACTTTACAATAATATATAATATAACAACAGTCATGTTATACGTTACAAAATTTAAATACCTCTTACTTAAATGTAGAGTACAACTCACATGATAATAAACCTTTACCAAATAATTATAGTACGCCTGCTACGTACAGCTACGTTAATATCGAAAAATATGACTAATACTCTAAATCGATGTAGGCATAAGCCTGACTAAGGGAAATACACAAAAATATTAATTGAGTAAAGTTAACGTTAAAGAAATTAAAGTGAAGAAGTATATCAAAAATGAATAACCCTTTTCAATTTCATTGCAAAACGAAAATACAGCCGCATCATATTCCTTTCCAATCAGAAAGTACAGCAAGCACCACCTCTACCGGTTTTGAAACTTATTAGTCTCTCATCAGGAGGCATATATGCTGCTCTCCCTGATCCAACCAAAACAAACCCCGGCGTGTACTTACGGATTGCAACGAACAAAATAGCATAGATGCCCTAGCGGCAACTGCTAGCAAAAGACTAAGTTGTCAATCCAATGGCATATAAAACAACATAATGTTATTCTACATCCCACCAGACTGAAAACAATGGGAACCTTCTCTGGTTGCACCTACGAGGCTTCTACAATTTGCAAGCCATAACGGATGCTGAGACTAAGGAAGATGAGGGAATTTTAAAATTTATAAATCACGTCCCATCTGCTCACCGCGGTAAAGTTCCAACGAGAATGGTTTCCTTCGTACTCCAATCAGAGTAAACATGTAAATCAAAAATGAATAACCATTTTCAATTTCGTTGCAAAACGAAAATACAGCCGCATCATATTCTAGTCCAATCAGAAGAAGAAGAATAAGAAATATAATATATATACGACTTAAATTGACCCAACAAATGAAATGAAACAAAAGTAACAATAAAATATAATATGGAAACCACGTTTCTTAGACATACAGTTGTCCAGATCGACGGGGGTGGGAAGACTTCAATTTTTGACTTTACGTTACAAGAATAGAGAATCCCATATTTTTAAATGATTTTTGATCATAGAATGTGTGTTATTGTGTATATACAGTGAGCACGTAAAGGTTGGAATAAATTCATTTTCTCGAGAATGAACGATTTTGGAAAAAAATGCCGAAACAGGTGAATTGTAATTTTTAAATTACGACTTTTTGGCATATATATCATACTAGTGACGCCACCCATCTGGGCGTGATAACGTCATCGATGATTTTTTTAAATCGGATTAGGGGTGGTGTGATAGCTCATTTAAAAGGTAATTTAATTCTCTATTCAGTAATATAAACAATAACATAAATATTTATACAGGGTATCAAAAAAAATATTTTGAATTATATTTATTGGCATAAAAAGAGGAATGCGTGTAATTTATTTAATTCAAAATACATTTTACTGCTCTCAAAAAACAGAAACTACTGTTTATTTGAAAAATAATCATTGCTTTTCGCTTAAATTAAAGGTTCAAACTGTCAAGGGGAAGGCGGGTGGCTGCTTTAATATTGAAAATATTGAATATAAGCAAAAACCAATACTTACATGTCAAATAATAGCTATTTGTATAACAAGGGAGGAAAGTGTAACTTTTCCTCCCGAGAATGAAGTTTACTGCCCGACGCGTAGCGGAGGGCAGTAATCATTCAAGGGAGGAAAAGGCACTTTACTCCCATGTTATACATATAGTTTTTCCACCTTCCTCAAATAACAAGTCATTTTTCATTTTTACTTAATTTATTTATGTAACTAACCAACAAAATTTATTAGAACTAAAACAACAAGTAGGTACAATATAACTGTCAACTGTCAAATATAAGTCAAATTATTAATGTAAACATTGTTAAATCAAAATAACAATTTACTGTTTTTTGCCATTCTGCAAAATACAGGATGTTTTATAAATAAACGTTAAAATGTATAGATACTTCGAAATAGAAAATAGATATTATACAGGGCGTCAATAAGTTATATTTCATGAATGAAATACCATGACGTCACTTTTACTTTTCCTCCCTAGGGAGGAAAAGTACAACTTTGCTCCCTACAATCAGGTCCGGAAAAGTATACTTTCGGTAGAGGTAGGAGGAAAACATTATTTCCTGTTTTCTGATAGCAGTAAAATATATGTTGAGTTAAATAAATTACACACATTCTTCTTTTTATGTCAATAAATTTATTTCAACAAAAAAATTTTAGACACCCTGTAAGACTTATTAGGTGAATGTTTATATTACTGAATAGAGAATTGAATTACCTTTGAAATGAGCTATCACACACGACCCCTATTCTCATTTAAAAAAATCATAGATGACGTCATCACGCCCAGATGGGTGACGTCACTAGTATGATATATATGCCAAAAAGTTACAATTTAAAAATAAAAATTGGCATATTTCGGGATTTTTTCCAAAATCGTCCATTCTCGAGAAAATGAATTTATTCCAACCTTTACGTACTCACTGTATGTGTAGTATTTGTGTTATTATTAAATAATAAGACAAATGATATACATTTTATCTTATACCGTGTGGTGAATCGTAAAACGGGCCATAGGAAACTCAATGTAAAATTCTAAATTGTTGAATTCCTGCTTCCCTAATTATTTTACATCAAAAGTCATGAGAGAATACTTGTAGAGAATTGAAATCTGTATTAAAATCAAAAGTTAAAATTTTTCTACGATTTAAACGCATTCAAAAATTTTGAAAAATATAATACATTTTCCACAGTAGGTATGTGTGTAAAAGTTAGGCCACACGTTACTATTTAACTGACAGTGCTCACACCATTGACTGAATAAAAAATCTTTATTATTAATACTTTCTCCGCAGCTGAGGGTATCTTATCAACTGTATTGCTTTGAATGATAAAATAAAAATATTGACAGTTCAAAAAAATGTGAAAATATTAACTTCATTGTGACACATTATTGTACTGTGTGTGGCCTAATTTTGGGCTGAAAAAGTATTTTTAAGCATTTTTATAAAATTTTGGAATATGTTTCATTCGTAGAACAATTTCAACAGTTGTTTTCAATACAGATTTCAATCCTCTACAGATAGTTTCCAATGTCTTTTGATGTAAAATAATTAGGGAAGCAGGAATTCAACAGTTTAAAATTTTACATTGAGTTTCCTATGGCCCGTTTTCCAATTCACCACCCGGTATATCCTAGTTTGCTTTATATTTTTGTATTTGTAATTTTGGTGTTGTTTCCCGTAAAAACTTATTTTGAATTATTCATGAAAGTTGTACATCGTACCTATTGTAGGAGTTTAAATAAGAATATATATTTATAAGGTAGGTTAAAACGTTAAAATTTCATTATGTATTAACGTAATAATAATGTTGATGATATTTTAGAATGCCAGGTGCAGGCTATAGTGTGGCCAAATTTATTAGCTACCTATTATGTAAATTCTTACAATAAATTATACAAGCAATTCTAATTCACATAATCCTAGCCGACCTCTAAGGATAGTATGTATTCAAGAGTTAATCCATTATTAATGGAAATTCATCGACAAATTTTCAGTGTAGAATGGAGATTGAAGTCCTAGTTTTCGGTAAGTATTTCTTATATAAATATCAACAGTTTTCCATAATTAGGTATTGTAATCCACTAAACATCTTTATTTCTTAACCATCTTGACTATTTTCCATACATCAAAGACATAGAGGTATTAAGGGGAAGGAGCAAAATGCAAGATTTTGACGCAAGTCAAAATTCTCAATGTGTAAATGTATTCATTTTTTTCTAATCCTGAGAAAGCTAATAAATATTTTTGAAAAATTTAAACGCAGAATGAAAGACTACATTATTATCGAGGGCCGAACGTCCCTGAAAACTTCTATAATGTTTATTTTAATAAGTTACAGGGCTGAAAATAAAAGAGAAGTGTGATTTGTAATTGCAAATATTTCATTCAAAAGAAACTTTTTATTTACTCTAAGGGACTTTCGACCCTCGGTAATAACGTAATCTTTCATTCTGCATTTAAATTTTTCTAAAATACTTATTAGTTTTCTCAGGATTCGAAAAAAATCATATTACGATTCAAATTACAGTATACTAGTGACGTAATCGCACCCTTAATGTTCATTGGTTAGTCGATCTGGGCAACCGTAGTAATGTCTAAGAACCGTAATGGGAAACAAGCAATTAATATTACAAAGTAAATTTACACAAATAACCTAAACCAATCAGTTCGATTTCGTTAGGCAAAATGACCAGTCGTATTCGAGTTTTGTGCGTTTATTATTGCGGAAGTGATTTATGATTTATAAGAAGAGACAATATAAATTTAGTTTTTGATAGGATTTAGTTCAATATAATTATTAATTAGTAGGTCCAAAAAACCGTGAAACTGATAACACGAATAACAGGTATGTACAAATGATTTTACTAATAAATATAAACCAGGTGATAAAGGGCCCTTTTTATGTTCGTGCAGCATAAAACATTGAACCTAGGAAGGTTATTCCCCATTAAGATTGGCCATTTTCTTCTTGTTGATGAGATATTAAAAAATAATGTAATTGACATTAAACCCGTTGGAATTAATAGAGTTAAAGTTATTTTCAATTCATTAGAAATCACGATGCTATACTTAAAAATGATTTAATAGCATTTATTCCTAAATTCTACAGCCATAAAAAAGGGGTGGTCAAAGTGGTAGATACTTTCTTTTCCGAAGAATATTGATTAACTGCGATCAAATCAAACAGTCAGGTAGTAGATGTTCAGCGTATGAAAAGGCGGATTATTGACTCTGATGAAAATGCGTACTTAATTGATAGACAAATGATCATTATTGAATTTTTAGGGAATGAAATTCCTCAATGTGTACAAATAAATTTATGTAACTTCCGCGTTGAACCGTATGTACATCCCGCTGTACAGTGTTTCAAATGTTTGCGTTACGGCCACACAGCCCAGCAATGCAAATTAAATGAGAGATGCCGAAGGTGTACAGATACCAGTCATATGGAAGAGGAATGTAAAGAAGAAAACATGTGCATATATTGTAATAATACCAGCCATCCTTCAGTATCACGTGTCTGTCCTGTATACACAAAACAAAAAGGGAAAAAAATAATGGCTTTGGAAAATATATCTTTTAAAGAAGCAGAACACATATATAACAACCCATCATATGCAAAAGTAGCTACGAATAATAGATTTTCAATATTAAATAATGATAATAATTTTCCGTCCCTACCAAACACTTCAGGTAATAGCTGCTCATCTACTTTTACTATTAAAAAACCAAAATCAATGGCTAAACCAAATAGTACAAAATCAATTAAGCGATCTCATCCAACCTCTCCTAGAGCTGATATTATGCAACCTAAAAAATCAAATAAATCTACTCAAAAATCTAAGCCCATTATTCCTAACCGCTACAGAGAAGAGTTTATAGATTATAAAGCAAAACTATAATGCTAATTACATCTTTTATAAATAAGTTTCAAAAAAATTCTCAATTTTCACTTACGGAATCCAACATCAGGGATTTTGTAGAAAATGCCTTCGTTTCAAAAGATCCGACTGATATGGATACATATAGTGAATCTGATTAAAGTAAAAAACATTTTTATTAATAAGTCCTTTTAATGGCTAACAAACAAATATTTAGAAGTCAGTTAGTTATTTTACAGTGGAACAGTAGATAAATAACAACTAACATAGTATATTAAATTACCTTAATACAAACCACGTTGACATAATCATTGTTTCCGAAACTTGGCTAAAGTCTAATAGTAATTTTTATATAAAAGGGTACAATTTACGTTGCAGTTATGGAAGCGTTGGTATTTTTATTTTACAAACCATAAACTATCAAAAATGTGTAATAGTCCCAAATTTTGAAAACGGCATTAAAGTATGTGCAGTATTTATTC
Organism: Diabrotica virgifera virgifera; assembly: GCF_917563875.1. Taxonomy (NCBI): domain Eukaryota; kingdom Metazoa; phylum Arthropoda; class Insecta; order Coleoptera; family Chrysomelidae; genus Diabrotica; species Diabrotica virgifera. The sequence goes on along the minus strand of NC_065451.1, from coordinate 85,290,108 downwards.
CGGATATAAATATTTATTTTGTTTCAATATACAAACCCTCTGATATAGTTGTAATAAAGAAGGATTTACTAAATGTATTTCAACAGTTTAGTATTTCTCGTACAATTTTTTGTGGTGATTTTAATGTACACCATTACAGGTGGGGTCCTATCCCGGAAGATCGTGGTGGAAAGGTTTTAATAGAACTTATAGATATTTTGGAACTAGTTACCTTAAATGATGGATCACCCACTAGGGTAATTACAACCATTGGGAAATGGCAACCATTCTGCACTCGATTTAACTATTGTGTGTAACTGTGATTTAACAATTGATAAATTGGTCCGTACGAGAAGATACACTAGGTTCTGACCACTATCCTATATAATTTGAACTCCAGATTTCCCCTAGATATTTCGAAATAAATCCTGCATCCAAATGGAACAACTCTCGGGCTGATCGGTCAGTTTCCAAGCACTTATTGAAAATGAAATCAAATTAACTTTTCTTTCAATGATCTAGATAACTGTCAACTGATAGAACATTTATTTGACGTTGTATCTTCAGCAGCTTCTAAATTAATGCCTGTTAAAAAACCATTTATTCCTTCTTCACCAAGGCCCTATTGGTGGGACGAAGAGTGCTCAAAAATAGTAGAAGCTCGTTTCCAAGCCCTTAAGGTTTTTAAAAGACAAGGAAATTTTCCCAATTACTTGATCTATCAAAATATTTCTGCAAAGGCTAAAAGCATTTTCAAATTAAAACAAAGAAATAGCTGGGAGAATTTTATTAATGAACTTAATAGATCTACTCCACTTTCTAAAATTTGGAATTATATAAAATCAATTAGAAACAAATATCACCAACAAAAGAGACCTACATTAAGTAACGATTTAATTGAGGATGTTTTGAATCAGCTTGCCCCGCTTTCAGTCTCCAATGTCAACGTGGAAGATCTACATAATTTTCATTTTCGGTCTACTTTTGATAGTACTTCTGAAGCTTTCACCTTTTCAGAGCTTTCTTTGGCACTAAAACAAACCAAAAACACGGCTCCTGGTTTGGACGGTTTTACATATAAAATTTTACACAATTTTCCAGACTCAGCAAAACAAATCATTTTAAAAGTTTTCAACAACTGGTGGTTGAAACAAGATTATGCTGAGAGTCTTAAAAACATTGTCATATGTCTAATACAAAAACCACAGCCATAGCCACTTATGTCGTATCTTACTAAAACATTTGAACGAATGATTAAATTTCGACTAGAATATTTTATTGAAAGCAATTCTCTTCTACCCATTGCACAGTACTGATTTAGTAGAGGTTATGGTACTATTGATGCATTGACTCATTTGGTTACTGATGCACAAATAGGTTTTTCTCAAAATAAATACATGTTATGTTTATTTGTCTACTTAAAAGGTGCGTATGATGTGATTGATTTGAGTATCTTAAAATCCACAAGGAAGAATTTGCTTTAGCTGGCTGTATACCATTAATTACAAGTAAAATTTAATAAAAAATGTTTGTCTTGGTAAAAGGTATATTAGTTTTGAAAAGCCCCTATAGGGCTACAAACAGAAACAAAACGTTTTCGCTCTGTAACAAGAGGATCAGTGTTACCTAAAATAAGTATAACCATATTAATTAAAGCAAAATGTTAAAGTTAAAATGATGACCAAGGTAAAAGCAAAGTTTGGTTATACTTACAAGAACATGGTGAGCCAATCAAAAAAATACAAAGGTCAAAACCTTTCAAAAACAGACTAAAAGTCTCATATAAATGCAAACATGGCAAAATCCAAAGGATGGATATAATTCCTATGGATATGGTCCTAGAGCAACATATGACTCCTACACGTGGTAAGTGGGTCAATAGGTAACAATTAGGTCATTATGTTACAAGAGATGATAGGCAACTAAGAGATGAGATTTAAAAAGCGAATCTGTCTGATGTCAGGACAACAATTGTCAATGAAACTTGAAGTTTTATGAAATGTTGGTTACGCAGCCACTAAATTTAAAGTTGTTTATGGTACAAGCAATGATAACCATAATAACAGCTGCTAACATCAGTGTGTTGAAATTATAAAAATACAAGAGTTAGTGAGAATAAATTGTCTAAGATGTACAACGGGGGCGAATCTAAAAACCCACAATCATCAATGAGGTGTACATGAATTGATGAAGCAAAGATAGGCAAACCAAAATACAGAAGGTATGTTTTGTAGTTTGTGTTGAAAATAGATAATTAATATTTGTGACCCAACACAAATGATGGCTGATAAAACTGGCTGAAAAAAAGATAAGAAAAATAAATAGGGGTTGTGATATCAAATGCTGAGAAATGCTTTAAATGCAAAAACTTTTATGAGTTAATAGGATATATATGGATTCATCAACACAAATTTAAAAGACTGAAAATGTTGTTTTAAAAAGCTTAGTCCAAATTTCTTTATTCTGTCCTTTTATGTTAAATAACATTTAGGCAAGAAAAAATTAATAAAATTGGATAAAACTGTCTAAGCTATATCTAAAGTGAGGTAAGATAAAGATAAGTGTTGAGTAAAATTGTTGAGTATGTGGGAAAAAAATTAAAATTGTGTTTATTTAATTAAATTAGATGGTAAAACAGAATAAAAGAAAGGTGGATAGATAAATGAGGTTATGGAATAAAAAATAAATTTTATATCAGAAATGAGACTAATGATAATTATTGAGAAACTGGGAACCCCAGAGACCCGGCAACAAAACAAACCAGATCATGAGAGTAAAAGGTGGGTTGAATAGAATAACTTGATGTGTGAAACTTGATTGAATTATTGTAAAGTATTGTTGGATGAATGAGTTGAGAATATGAAATTGTTATAATTGGATACTAAACGAAGACCAGGTTGAAAAAGATGATGTGAAGAGAATGGGAGAGATATTGACTAGATATAGTTGTGTAAAAGTTGTGACAAATGGATGTTATAGATATCGTTAAAAATGAATTATTTGGGAGAAAATTTTTTTGGAGAAAGGATTAGATGATTATCGAAAATTGGGTGGAAGTGTGAATGTGGATAAGAAAGAAATAAAAAAAAGAAATAGGAACAGTATTAATGTAGATGAGAATATGAGAATAGTTACGGGAAGCAAAGATAATATGTAAGGGTGTAATGATAGGCTGACGCACCGAACAAGCGTCGACAGTCAGAACCGTGCGATTCTCTCAAATCGCGCAGGTGCCCCACTAAGTTCCACCTCTCCGAACCAACGCCGCCAGAGGGATATTTAAGAGCATTGCAAGCGACGATCCGTCAGTCCTGAACGACCGTTCTGGGCTCCATAACCAGCCAAGCGAAGTGAGCGAGGCGGGCCGACCTGAGTCGCGACGTGCACTGTTTTGAGGTGATTCGTAAACTTAGGCAGGCCAACTCGAGACGAGACGCAAGGTGTACCGAAGTGAGGTAATTTGCGACTCGTAATTCAACGGAGGCAAGCGTAGTGAGCGAGCCCCAATAAATATATAATATATATTGTATCAGAACATTGTAATTTATAGACACCGCTACGATTCATGTAGTTAATAGGGTCTTTGGAGTTGGAGAGACACTGTCCTAAATTACTTGATACCTTGAATGAAATTTGAATTTTATCATCTGATATTTTAATAATATCTCTAATATCTCCAGACAAACGTTCATGATGATATGGTAAAGAAGTGTAAATGAGTTTGGTGCAAGGGCGCCCATATAAAAATTTTTAGTGGGGGGCCAAACGTGAAAATGTTGCACATTAAATTTTGTATATTTCGGATGGCAATATATACAGTAGACTCTCTCAATAACGAACACGGATATAACGAGGTACATTAGGTGTCCCATGAAATTCCTATTGAACTATAACGCTATATAACGAGGCATATTTGGTTACAACGAGGAAAATTGAAATCGAAGAATACGTGTCTTTACCTGTTTTTAGCGTTGTAATGGTCATAAATAAATAAATGCCCCAACTGCTAGTGATGTTGAAAAAGTATATATTCGTTACAAAGTACTCGTTACTTACGAATACCCAAAGTAACGATTACTATACAGAGAGGCAAATCGTTACATTAATTACTTTGATTAGGGACCGTTCAAGTATTACGCAACGCAGGCTGGAGGGGGGTCAAAAATCTTCAAAAATTGCGTTACGCAATAGTTAAACTCCCATAAGAGTGCGTTACGTAGGGGGGGGGGGGGTTAAAAATCTTCAAAAATCGCGTTACGTAATACTTGAACGCTCCCTTACTCGGATTACTTCGTACTAATCGTGTCAGAGCGAGTAACGACTACTTTATGAACTTTGATTACTTCGTACCAATCGTATCAGAGCGAGTAACGACTATTGTATCTACAACCAGTACACTTGATTACTTTCTACCAATCGTATCCCAGCAAGTAACGGACGGGACCGGTATTTTACGAGTGTTATCGAATATCGTTATCGGTATGAAGCGTATTAAGGGTGTAAGGGTGAGGACTGAGGAATACGATTCTCGATATGATTACCGGTACTCAAATACAAAAGTAACAAAAGTAATCATTGGGTGCATTCAGCAGACGCAATCGCTAACTAATCGATTAGTAATCGATTTGTGATTTACATGCTGAATGTCACAATTTATGTGGCATTCAGCAGAAAATCACTAATCGATTAGTTAGCGATTGTGTCTGCTGAATGCACCCATTGTAATCAAATCATTTTTATCCCTTAAACAGATCGGTGAAGGTCGTTGTTAAATCGGAATACCTATACAAAATACCTACCTACTGAGAAATACGATTCTCGATATGATTACCGGTACTCAAATACAAAAGTAACAGAAGTAATCATAGTAATCAAAGTAACGAATACTGTAAATGATTACTTTATACCAAAGTAACGATTTCTAACGAATATTCGAAAGTAACTATAATCAACATCACTACCAACTGCCTGTACATAGAAATGCCCAACATCTGTCTCATTATTGAGGCCAGTGCTGTAATAAACTTCTGCCTGTTTATCGACCGATATTGAATATTATAGGAAATTTACAATTTATGACGGCGAAGTCTCATTGTTTACTGTTCAGGTTGACCATCGACACCTAATAAACTACCTAAGAGGCATCAAAACAAGGCATCATAATATTGTTGTTTGATATAACGAGATCCGCTTATAACGAGATAATTAGTCCACCATTTCAGTTCTCGTTATAGAGGGAGTCTACTGTAGTTTAAACCACCTAAAAAACCTAGTTTGAACCCTGTTGTGAGAAATTATTCATACATTTAATACTAGACCAAGTTTTTAAATGGAAATGTCATGGGTACCACAAAAGTTGCGCCTCACTTTAAAACCCGTTTGAAAAGAATACAATGCTTGCAAAGCCCTGCCTTCAACTTTGGCGAGTAGACAAACCATGAGTATGTGTCGAACCAAGTTTTTACTTTAAAATCTTAAAAAGGAGCCCCCTTTCTTTTTGTAGATTTAGAATCCTTATGAAAAATAAGTCACATATATTCCAGACATTTTTAGAATCGTTGATAGATGGCGCAAAAAAATCGCATTTTCCAATTATACGCCATCCTTCAACAATTCTAAAAAAAGTTTCGAATAAATGTTACTTATTTTTTTAGGAGGAAACTCAATCTGCAATAAAAAACGGGGGTTCCTATTTAAGATTTTAAAGTTAACTCTCACCCCCACCTCCAGAGTGTGAAATGAATCTGCAAAAAAATTGGGGGTTCCATTTAAGATTTTAAAGTTACCCCCCGCTCCACACCCAGGGGTTGAAGTGGTGGGCTTGTTTAGTGTCATCGCATAGATTTTTGAGAAATATTTAACACATATTTTTCAGTTTTTCGATCCGATGTTCATTTCGCGAATTATTCGACCTTTCCGCTACTTTTGGGACACCCTGTATATAACACTCATTAGTCATGAAAGATAACCTGTTTTTCATTTAAAAATTGTTCTGTTCATCATAATGTACACTTTAAAATAATCTACTTACTAAAAAATACTTTTGCAAAGTAAAATTTGACTAACTATATTCAATAAATTTTAAAAATTATTTTTCAATATGAATTTATTTCTGCTTATGAAGATGGTTCAATTCGGTGTACACAAAACTTAATATAGAAAACAAATATAATCACTTCACAGATTTTACACTTTATCTTTATAGTGCCAGTTCTTAAAGACAAATGGCTCATTAGTGATTATCCGTCAGAGATCGGATTTCTTGCTGATATGATTTTCTTTGCAGTATTATAAATGATTCATTTAATTTGTAATTTTGGGTGTCGATTACAGTATATATATTATGTTTCCACGTTTCTAATCTCTTTCAATGTTTTCTTTAAAAGCATACCGCGACTGTGCGAAATGTGTATTATACGCACATTCCATATAGACCGCTGTCGCAGACACACAGATTGTCTGTTAAACTATTAATTACCCAATATGTGAATTTTTTTATTAATAAATATGTTGTTTCCAATTTATCTCTCAAAATTATTCAATAAGTTTTTGACAAAAATACGTTTATGTAATATAAACTTAATTTTTGTTCTTTCCCGAAAAGCTAGGGGGCCACGGCCCCCTGCCCGTGTGTATGGGCGCCTATGGTTTGGTGGTCAAATCCCTGGGAAACGCAGCCTCTCTCAAGACTCTTATTTGTCTCTTATGGATAAACTTGTCTATGATGTTAGGTTCGTAACCATTATTGAAAGCTATTTGTTTAAGAATATTCAATTCTTTATTGTAATTGGATTGTGATAGAGGGGTAGTTTCTAAATGATGTATGTAACTGTGAAATGCTGAACATTTGTATGAAATAGGGTGATTAGATGAGAGGGGTATGACATGAGCCGTCTGTGTTGGTTTCCTATAGATACTGAAATCGAAATAGTCATTTAATCTGATGATAGTGAGGTCAAGAAAACTAATGGATTGGGATGATTCTAGTTCCATGGTGAACTTAATATTAGGGTCGGTTTGATTGATTTTAGAAAGAAGTGAATCAGCTGAATTCGAATTCCTGCCTATGAATAACAAACAGTCATCCACATAACGAAACCAGTGTAGAATCTCCGGATTTTTCATGATCTGTGTGGATTCTAGATGATCCATGAAAATATCAGCTAATAGAGTGGATAGACTTCTACCCATGGCTAAACTATCAGGTTGTCTATAAAATTTGTTAGTGAAATCAAAGAAATCTTGAGCTAGACAAAATTGTAATAATTGGATGATAGAATCTGTAGTAGACTAGTAGTCTATGTAGAGCTTGTGGCCACGCCCGCTTGGCGGTGCTAGTAGTCACGAACACGTCAAGTCAAATTCACGTTAGCAGTTCGTTGCGCATGACTCATTAATTTGCCGATATTTTTTATTTTGTATGATTTTGTCTTTCTTTTGTTTTTTTTTAAATATAGATATTTTTATGACCAGTGATATGTCTACGACAGACAGACCATTATTGAAATGAAACAACATGCAATAATACGTAAAACATGTTGTGTTCCTGGTTGTACCGACTCCACATCGATTACGTTCTCCAAATCCCAATTATGAAATGGACATGTTCTTGGAATGGTTGAAATTTATTTAAAGTAATAAATTAAGTAGATATACACCACTTTATCCCTACAACAGTCTTCCTGTTTGTTCTAGGCATTTTAAAGAAGATATTTTACGACACATGAGAGTTGGAACCAGAGAGGCCATCCCGAGCTTATTTTTACCAAAGTACAGTGTGTCGATGAGCCTAGCTAGGTGGACAAAAGTCATATTCAAAACTAAAAGAATTATTATTTGAATGTTATAAAAAATACTCCAAAACATGCTACTCTAATAGTTGTTTACGTCTAACACATCCCATCATTGAGTAATAGAGCCCAAAAGCACGTATTCTCATTGTAATAGAATAAATCAGTTGAATTTCGTACATTATTTCAATCACACGAAATTAAAATTTGCCTTCATTTTTAAAGATTAATTGTTGAAGATGGATAATACTTATGCTGGAAGTTGTTCATTTTTTCCAATCCAATAAATATATCTGATATTCAAACAATATTAAAAAAAGTTTTTATCATGAGCGAAGGAAATTTTCTTCCTTTTGAAACTTTGGAAGGGTAGCAATTAGTTGTACCCGGACTAAATTAGTTGTACCCGGTTGTACCAAGACTTGGTAGTCATCGTTGGCCTAAGATGGTTGATTAAGTTTCCTGGTAGAGTTTCACCATGTTCCCGGAGATTATATCTTTTAACATCGGCGTTCAGCCTGTTCAATATCACTAGCTTATCACTATCTTACCAAGACTTGGTTGTCAGCGTTGGCCTAAGCTGGTTGAATAAATTTTCTGGTAGAGTTTCACCATGTTCCCGGAGGTTATATCTTTTAACATCGGCGTTCAGCCTGTTCAATATCACTACAACATAATGTAGATTGAATTATAATTTCAACCATAGTTTCGTTCTGGGGCTATTTAGCAAGTTTTCGAATTCACTGATGATGGAGTGATAGGTCCGAAAACGTTCTGAATTGGACACATTTTTTCAATCCATTGGGATTTTTAAATTTTTTAATAAATATACCAATTACATAGATGTGGTTTTTACTTTATGTTTGAGTTCTTTAACTATATGGTATACGGCCAACCTAGGGAACCACCCTTTTAAGTTTTTATTTGTTATTGCACGATTATATTTTTCATTCACATTCAAATTCAGATCCTAGCCCAATTTTTAAATTTGGCGCCCATACTGGCCCACTCAGTTGGCTATATACTATACAGGGTGTTTTATTAATAATTGTCCATATAGTAACTGGAGAAACCTTAGCCCAAAATACAAAGATTTAACCTAAAACACTTTAATAAAATGTGGTTCCTTACTGAGTTACAGGGTGTTTTATCTAAAAATTTAAAAATAATTTTTGCTCGGCATTTTAAGACTACTCGACGTATCCTTTTCATACTTCGCAGTAAGTATAGGTACTGTACAAACTACTAAATTATGTTAGACAAACGTTTATGGCTCTTACCAGAGGCGTACGACGGGGGAAAGTGAATGGTTAACCCTTTCCAAATTCTACGCCACTGGCGAAATTGCTATTTTAGTTCAATTTTTGGATTCTTCAATACTTTCTATGAAAATAATATATTCTACATTCGTAACGATAAAGTCATTAGTTTTCGAGATATTTGAAGTTAAAAATGAAACGACACGGTTATTTTGATCAGTGTATTGTGTCGCTTCATTTTTAATTTCAAATATCTCGAAAACTAATCATTTTATCGTTACGAATAAAGAGTATATTGTTTACATAAAAAGTATTGCAAAATCAAAAAATAACACTAAAAGAGCCATTTCGTCAGTGGCGTAGAATTTAGGAAGGGTCGACCAGCCACTATCCCCTGTCGTACGCCTCTGGTAGTAGCTAGAAACGTTTATTTATCTTAGTTTAGTAGGGTGTACAGTACCTACACTTTCTGCCAAGTATGATAAGGATACTCCAAATAGTTTTAAAGTACTGGGTACAAATAATTTTTAAATTTTAATCATATGAATCATATCATAAATTAATCAAAATAACTGTGCCGTTTCATATTTAACTTCAAATATCTCGAAAACTAATGACTTTATCGTTACCAATGAAGAGTATATTATTTACGTAGAAAGTATTGTAGAATCTAAAAATGGCACTAAAATAGTAATTTCTCCAGTGGCGTAGAATTTGAGAAGGGTCAACCATTCACCCTCCCCTGTCGTACGCCTCTGGTAGTAGCTAGAAACGTTTGTATAATTTAGTAAGGTGTCTAGTAGTCGCACTTTCTGTCAAGTATGAGAAGGATACGTCAAATAGTTTTAAAATGCTGAGCAAAAATTTTTTAAATTTTTAGATAAAACACCCTGTAACTCAGTAAGGAACCACATTTTATTTAAGTATTTTAGGTTAAATCTTCGTATTTTGTGCTAAGGTTTCTCCAGTTATTATATGGACAATTATTAATGAAACACCCTGTATACCAACCCCCTTACCAGGGAGCGCTCTAAACTAAAATTGAGACATAGTTTTTGATTAGCCAACGTTCGCAACGGACAAGACAGTTAAAAAAGAAGAAGAAATTTTTTGAATTTCCCTCCGGCTGGCCACAAATGACAGATGGCGCCGAAACTCTCTCCACAGATGTTAACATGGTTCTTGCATTACTAGGGGGATATGTGCTATGTTTCAGGATCTGTTTTTTGTACTGCGCAAACACCAAATTAAAAATCCGGAGGCTGTTCAGAGGGAAAAATTCGACCTCCACGAACGCCCAATTTTGTAATGCGCAGGCTCTAGGTAAGTTCGGGATTGCAGCGCGAATACACTTATTACTTGCTTTCCAGTAGTTATCATCCATCTTTGAGATTTTCAGCGCCCTCTGTCGGAATTGCATTTTGCGAATAGTTTTTGAAATTATAGCAACATTGGTTGAAATGTGACATATGACTGTAATAACTCTATGATGACTGTGCGAAATTAAAAATCAAGATGGACGATTCATGGATTGATTCCGTTTTCCATATCCGTTGAAGTTGAACTAAACTTTTTGTTATTAATGAGGTCGATAGAAAAATACTAGAAAGTAGGTACAAATAATTTGCGGAACAGTGAAAGTTCCAGTTTTGCTTCTGCCAGTCTGCCACTGTTGTTCTGATGCCGGCTGATTGATGGTGCCATTCATTGCTATGAAGCCTTTGTGTGAAGTGTAACCCCATAATTGGGCGTGAGTGCCGCTGAATTAAGATTTTATGAATGTAAGTAATATATTTAGTTCCTAACTACTCATACTGCATTTTTTACATTAATCCTATTCATAATTGCATACATTTTCACATATTCAAAAAATCAAGTTATGGTCCATAAAGGTACTAGTTCTAGGGCCCATCTGTTTTGAGATGGACGTTGAGAGGTGACTCAAATTTTTTTGCAGAAATTGCTTGAAAATAACTCAAATAATAATATTTGAGTTATCCTCCCTCTCAAAAATGTCCGGAACATTGTTTAAATAATCAAAATGTCAAAAAATTAAGGCAAAATTCGATTTTTTTCTTCTTTTTTTGATTATAACTTTAAAAGTATTCATTTCCGAGAAAAGTTGTATTGACAAAAGTTGCGAAATTAAATTTCCTACAATAAAGAATTGGTTACAAATTTAAAAAGTAGTCACCCTTGTTGCAAAATAGCAATAATTGCAAAAAAACCATTCAAAACAAGTATTCGCATTTTACGTTTTTCAACCATGTACGCTACACTTAGGACCTTCATATTTCACCTAGAAAAACTTTATAATACAGTAAAATAATACTGTAAATTTCATTAAGGTGATACAGGAGCGATCAACAGGTAGCCAAAACGCGTTCCAAGATTGCAGCTGTAATTTTGAATATTTTTTCGAGATATTTGGCACACATATTTGTAATCTAATAAAGAATGGCGGTACAGAGCCAAATTTGAAAAATATATTAATATGTGGAAATTACTCTGTAATTAAATACAATATTAAAAAACGAGCCTGTACCGCCATTAAGAAGAACAAAAAAAATACATTTTCTTCAAATAAACTCTTTTATCTGATGCCTAGATTTTGTGTCATTTTGGAACTACTAATGAAATAAAAAAATTTAGTAGTTCCAAAATGACACAAAATCTAGGCATCAGATAAAAAAGTTTATTTGAAGAAAGTGTATTTTTTTGTTCTTCTTAATGGCGGTACAGGCTCGTTTTTTTAATATTGTATTTAATTACAGAGTAATTTCCACATACTAATATATTTTTCAAATTGGGCTTTGTACCGCCATTCTTTATTATATTACAAATACGAGTGCCAAATATCTCGAAAAAATATTCAAAATTACAGCTGCAATCTTGGAACGCGTTTTCGCTACCTGTTGATCGCTACTGTTTCCTCTTAAGATCGGTTCTATAGATTTTACAAAACGAATTTTGCAATCCAGCTTTCGCAAAAAAAAATTCATTTTTTCAAAATGTTACAGGACTGAAAATAAAGTAGATAGCAAGTTGAAATTTTTTGTATATAGAAGTGTACTGTACCTTTCATTTGCAATTTGCAAAATTAAAATCGATGATCCACCACGGCGTCAGGAATTTTTTTAAATAAACATTAATTATTGGTGCTACTCGCAGGACAGCGGTGTTCGATTGACACAAGTTGATTTCCACCAAAATTCTTTCCAATCTTTATCTAATATATTATTTTCTTACTCTATATTTTGTTGTATTTTAATATTTTAATTCCACAAAAATCAAACTAATTTTATTATTGTTTGTGAAATATTGTTTAAACAATTGCATATGTTTAAAAATAATAAACTTTTATTCTCCAAGTTAAAATATATGAACAAAGAAAGTTTTTGCTAAAAAAAGTGTTATTTCAAAGGATAGAGTATGTGTTTTTATTTTGCAATAAACAAATTTATTTATTTATATCGAAATGTAATAAAAATTAAAATGTATCAATCATTATCAAAGGTTATTGGAATGCCCAATCAGAGCAAACTATCCGCTGTCCTGCGCGCAGCACCAATAATTAATGTTTATTTAAAAAAATTCCTAACGCCGTGGTAGTTAATCGATTTTAATTTTGCAAATTCCAAATGAAAGGTACAGTACACTTCTATATGCAAAAAAAATTTCAACTTGCTATCTGCTTTATTTTTAGTGCTATAACATTTTGAAAAAATGAATTTTTTTTGCGAAAGCTGTATTGCAAAATTTAGTTTGCAAAATCAATTGAACCGATCTTAATGAAATTTACAATATTGTTTTACTGTATTATAAAGTTTTTCTGGGTGAAATATGAAGTTCCTAAGTGTAGCATAAATGGTTGAGAAACGTAAAATGCAAATACTTGTTTTTGTATGGTTTTTTCGCAATGATTGCTATTTTGCAACAAGGGTGACTGCTTTTTAAAATTTTAACCAATTCTATATTGTAGGAAATTTAATTACGCAACTTTTATGTTAATACAACTTTTCTCGAAAATGAATACTTTTAAAGTTATAATCAAAAAACGAAGAAAAAAATCGAATTTTTCCTTCATTTTTTGACATTTTAAATATTTAAACAATGTTCCGGACCTTTTTGAGAGGGAGGATAACTCAAGTATTATTATCTGAGTTATTTTCAAGCAATTTCTGCAAAAAAATTTGAGTCACCTCTCAACGTCCAAATGTACTAATATTTTTACAGATGCGCCCTGGTCTATACGATTCTGAAAGTGGCTGCAGACCGCAGACTGCAGCGACAGTGTCGTCTGCGGTCAGACCAATTCTGACCAGAACTGCACTGCATCTACATAATTGCGACAACAGCATTGCACGATGGGAATTTATAATAGTATAATATTAAAAGTCGTATAAGTAGGATGTCAGACGCAATGAACAACGATGAATTAATGTTATTTATATCTTTTGATGTAAGAAGAAGATGGTGATGATCTTTTACTTTTGCATTATAAAAGAAAAAGAAAGTCAACTAGGTCTCTATTTAAAAATAGACAATTTGAAGGAAGCTTGCATCGTAAATAACTGAATATTTTGCTACAAAATTAATTAATTGCTCTTCTTCATTTAAAATAATCATTTTCAAAAGAAATTCAATTCTTTTCACTTTTCAGTCAATTTGGAAACAGCAAACATACATGTTGTCGCTCTGCGGTCAGTTACACTACTGGTTCTGGTGCAGCACTGCGGTCTGCGGTGGCGACGTTCTGCGTGCGGCGGCGATAGTGCTGTCATTGCGGTTTGCAGTTTGCGGTCTTGTTCGGAATCGTACCTTCACAGTTGCTGGAATTATGATGCACAGTATCGGATTCCCAAGCCTCTTTGTGGAGGCCACTCCATATTATTTGATAAATCGGAATTTATTTTACTTGGGAATAGTTAATCGACACTTTGGTCTAACTAGGAGACTTATCTAAAATCTCAATAAAGATGCACTAGAAATAAACAAAGACACCTTGAATGTTCCGAGGAGCACTCCCACATTATGATTTACAATGTACAGTGAAACCTCGATATAACGGACCTCTATTCAACTGACTTCGGATATAACGGACAAAAAATCTGGTTAACTGTAAAAAATTAAAAACCTTACACAACACTACAACAAAAATTAACATGCAACATGCTTAACCCGTCTCATATTAAGATACATTGCATATCAACGGTCAACGTGTTCCGCATGGACTACTGTATTTCATAAAGAATGTAGGTAAACATTTTATTATAGCATGAGGACACATTTTTAATTTTACTCGTAATTTTTTCACATACCTTTTCGTAAATTTTAGAGAGTTGATTACAAAAACTTCAAAAGTGCAAACAAAACTTGATTCCTTTTTTAAAGCAGGATTCGAGAGCAAGCACGTTGATATCTTTTTTTTTATTTTTTTTTTATTTATTTATTTCAACAGTAGAACCATTTACAAACGAGTACAAAAAAAAATAGTAAAAGTAAAAATCATATACAAAAAACATCAAAAATCAACGAATAAAAGACAATTAAACAACAAAATTTGTAAAATAAGACAGTAAATTCAATAACAGAAGATAAAAAATATCACATATTTAAATCAATAAACTCTGAAGCTGCCTTTTAAAGACATTAATGCTTGGACAGAACGGATCAAGTAGCATTTCATTGCATAAGCTGAGCATTCTCGACAAGGGAAAATGACGAGCATACTCAGTCCTATGAAAAGGAATATAAAAGAGTGCAGTGTGTCGAGTTCTACGTATTGTGTTTAAGTACACATTATCCAACAATGACGGACAGTTGATAGCATTGTTTAGAATTTTGAATAGAAACAACATATCAGCTCTCAACCTGTGGTTCATCAGCGTAGCAATATTAAATTGAGACATTATTCCTGAATAATCTATGACGAAATTTTCAGTATTTCTTATATTAGTCTGTGCTTTATAAGCTAAGGATCTTAGAAACTTCCGCTGAACGCTCTCCAATCCATCAATGTAAACTTGATGAAATGGAGACCAAACAACAGAGCAGTATTCAAGTCCTGAGCGCACTAGAGAGCAGTACAGTAATTTGAATACAGTAGGTGAGAGATCATGACTGTTGCGATAAATAAAACCAAGATTGTGAAATCCTGTTTCCTTAATTTTAAGATAATGGCTTCTAAATGTCAATGCACAATCCAATAATACACCCAAATCTTTAATCTCGGTAACTGAATCCAAGAGTACATCATTAAGAACATATCTATTAGCTGTTAGATTATTTATACGACCAAATGAAATACAAGAACATTTAGTCGGATTTAGGCTTAAACCATTTTGTTTCGACCATAAACATATATTATTAACATCATCTTGCAGAAGATCTCTATCTGATATATCATGTATGTAACGAAATAACTTAAGATCATCAGCAAATAGTAGAAAGTGTGAGTTTTTGATAGCCTTACCAATATCGTTAATGAACAAGTTAAAGAGCAAGGGACCACAATGAGACCCTTGTGGGACACCAGAACAACAATGGAATTCTTTAGAAACATAATTGTTGATACGACTTGTTGTGTACGTCCCATCAAAAAGCTTTTAATCCAATTGACAATGGGTTCACCAAAGCCAGACGCATGAAGTTTATGAACCAACAGGTTATGATTAACCCTGTCAAATGCCTTTGAGAAATCAGTATAAATGCTGTCGATCTGAATCTTATTTTCAAATCCACCCAACAAGTATTGTTGGTAGTTGACAAGATTTGTTACAGTTGACTTTCCGTTAGAAAAACCATGTTGCTCATCAACAATTATGTTTTGGCAAGCCCAGGTAAGATTTATCGATACCAATTTATCTAGAAGTTTTGGGATTGCTGATTGAATAGTTATACCTCTATAATTATTTCAAATATAATTATATCAAACAACATCATTTTACCAAGAATGCCCAAAACGTCCGAAAACAAATAAAATTTTGTTTATCTTTTGTATTTTTTATTCATATCTAAATCCAGTGTATATATTTTCAAAAATAGTTTTTTGGTTTATTTTAAACATATTTTTATATAACTGACCTTCGGCTTTAACAGACATCCCGTCTCCCCAATTAGTCCGTTATATCGAGGTTTTACTGTACCTATATACATTGTAAATCCCAAATCACGATTTACAAAGTGTATACATTGTAAATAATGATTCGGGAGCAACGAACTGTCAGTACTGGTTGAATGGGCAAGCAGAAATTTTAATGCGGCCAATATACAAGAGAGAGGTCCTAGAGAGAGACAGAGAATGCCACGGAAGCCCTGGCTAAAGGCTGATTGGCAGTACATATTTCAAAATTTAAATACTTTTTTGTATTTAAATACGTCAGAACTCTCTTCTTCATTAAACTGGTTTTAGTCTTTCGTTCTGGCATATTTTATTTTGTAGGTTTCAGATCTGCGCCATGATATATTAATAAACACAGTAGAGCGTCGATAATCCGAACTAATGGGTACAGGAGTAGTTCGGATTATCGAACATATGTTCAAAATACATACAAATCTCATAAACATAGTACATATCGCCTGGTGAGAACAATAGTGACGAAACTTCAAAATGAACATTTAGAGATAATCTTATTTGAAGTTTTGATGAAACTGCTAAACAGTATAACTGACTAATAGGTAATCATTTTGCAGAATTTTTCTAATAATATGCTTCTTGTCATTTAAACCAATTAGTAGAAGTAATTTTATTTGAAGAAAAGATGGATGTTGTTATTATTTTTGATTTTTTTCTGCATTACATCATTATTGCATTATCGAGGATGTTTAATTTGATGTTTCACCACTATACTTTACTACTACTATACTACAACAGTTTAGTTTCTGTTTTAAATAATTAAAAAAATTACTTGTAAAAATAAATTAAACGCAACTGGAATTGAACCTATTAATGAGAGACTCAATAAGCTGTTTAAATATCTCTTTATTAATGACAATAACAAAAATTTGATTGAGCCCCACATTGTGAAGATACCAGAGGACAGTGCCCGTAGATATCCAGGATGAACTCTTTTTGAAGAAACCTGCTACACATCAAGACAATAAACAACTCTATTCAAATCATCATCTGTATTGTAACTAATTGTCAGTGATATTGTGATTACCGCCACATACAAATATTTTTTTTTAAATTATTGTATTGTATTAATATTAACAAAAAACATATATTGTAATAATGTATATTAATTGTGTAAATTGGCTGAAAGACTTCGGTCGATGGCCTTTTGGTACATTGTATCAATAAAGTATGTCTCTCTCTCTCTAAATTAAACGCATCAAATATTTTATTGTACAAACCACACAGTTATTCGCAAAATAAAACTAAACTACAATATAAAAATAACAAAATAAAACTAAACTACAATATAAAAATAACAAAATAAGATCTTAAGTAATAATTATTAACATTATGTCTGTTAACAAGAAAACGATAAACATGATAAAAGATAAAATGTAAGCAAAAGAACTATGAATAGTAAAATTAAATTCATCATTTCACTCACGTAATGTTTCGTATTTCAAACTACTAAAGAAATGATTGTGGGTAGAAGGAATTGATTTATTTTGTAAGACTTCTTTTTAGAAATGAATATTGGTTCTCAATACTGTGGAATTAAACAATACTGATTCAAAATGGATAGTCACTTTCTTGATTTGCTATTTCTAAGTACCTAAGAACAATTGAAACTGAGTTTCTCTATAAGAAGTTTTATAAAAAAAACCACAAAAGGAAAAACGACCATACAGACAAAAGTGCTCATTCGCCACTATTGCACATTATACTACTATCTTTAACTGCTTAACGCACACATTCATATGCAAAAATACGTCAAAAAATTACCTATTGCAGTAAAATAATTTAACAAGACTATTGTGACTAGATATAATCTAAAGTAAAAAAACGCATATTTTATTAGAAAAATATAAAATAACAAATACTCTCATGCGCTCACCCGAGTTAACTCGGTCGTAACTTTTTACATACAAAATACTACAAGTGAGAGAAGAAAATCACAATTATTCAAGTATAATAATGTTAAATATTGCTAACAGTGTGATACACTCTAAAACAAGGGGTTACACACAGAGGTGCATCACACTCAGAGCAGAACATGACGTCAGCAAAATAGAATTCTACTCATCGTGATCCCACCCTAGTCGGCAGTCGATAGTAGTAAGTTTAAAATTAGAAACGAGAAAAGAAGTGGGCACAGGCGCCCATATAACAATTTTTAGGGGGGCCAGACGTGAAGATGTTGCAGATTACATTTCGTATACTTTGGATAATCAAATATATAGTTTAAAGCACCCGAAAAGACAGGGGGCACGCCCCCCCTGCCCATAGGTATGGGCGCCCATGCAAGTGGGGATACCGTTATTTAGCGCTAGAGGAGTTAAAACGTGTAGGTGCCTTATACATATATCGTACAAATATTTTAAACACGAGTTAACTCGGTTAAGCGAAAATAGAAACGTAGTTTAAAATCGAGTTAACTCGGGTAAGCACGTTAAGCGGTTAATAAGATATCTAATATTTCAAATACATGCACGCATGGCGTAATTACAGATTCGCCAGTGTTTATTTATTTATTTATTTATTTATTATTTATTGACGGACCGAAGTCCATTAGTATATGATACAATTAAAGTGTCACAAATTAGAAAAATAATTCAAAATAAGATCTAGTAGGTACAAAATTGGTAAATACATAACAAACAATAATAAAAAAAATAAAACATTTTGAAATTGACAAATAAACTTATCTGAGAACAAAGACTTTTAACAGTAATTAACAAATCAGTCTTGATAAAAAGTTTGGTGTGCTTTCGTCGTTAACGCATCAAAATATTTGAGGAGCTTTTTTACAAAACTGCATAAATCCATTTCCGGCTAAAATACACGTTTTGTTGAATTTCGAGAGTTTGGCCTGCCCTAGATCCTGTGTATAAGTCTCATGTGTTAAAAGTTAATATTTTCCATTTAAAATGAGCCTAACAATCACGTTTCTTCCACAAAGCTTAATTATTTATTTATTTATTTATTTTCAACGGGACACTGCCCAATAAGATTACAAGTTTATAAGTCCAATATACATAATACATGTGTCAATAATAATAAAACTACAATAAAAAAGTAATAATAAAACAATAATACAATAAAATATAAATATCACAAACTTAATCACATAAATCAGATTCATATATCACAATAATGAATATCCAACAACTACTCAAACAAACAAATGTCTGAGGCCAGAGATGAATTCAGACTTCGGTGCAAAGAAATCTAGATCAGGTTGAGTATTTGCCCATCTTAGTGCTCGAGATAAAAAGTTGTTATATGCATAGTTGGTTCTATGGATAGGAACATAGAATGTTTGATTTAATCGAGTTCTGCGGAGAGGTACATGGAGACCAACCTGCTCAACTAGCTGAGGACACAAAACTGTTGAATTAACTATGCCATAGAGCATCCTTGCATCCTTAATTACTCGTCGGTCACGCAATGAGAGAATACCCAATTGGGTTTCAATTTGATAATAATTTAACTGATTTAACTCAAAAGGTATACCCAGTTTATATGCTATGTACCTTAAGAACTTGTGTTGGACTGTCTCGATTTTTGTTATGTAAATATTGTAAGATGGAGACCAAACACAAGAACAATACTCTAGATGAGGTCTAACTAAAGAACAATACAGTAATTTAATTGCATCAATATTCTGAAAGTCTCTAGTGCATTTTTTTATAAAACCAAGCATTTGTAAAGATTTGGAAATTTTTGATGTATAATGTGATTCAAATAAAAGTTTACAGTCTAAATTAATTCCCAAATCACGAATTTCAGTAACCCAGTCAACAGGAATATTCTGTATATTATAATTATATTCTATTGGGTCTCTCAATCGTCCAAAAGAAATAGCATGACACTTAGATTCATCCAGGGCCATGGCATTCAACATACACCACTCACTCAACCGATCAAGATCATGTTGAAGATTAATACAGTCTTCTGTATTGTTGATAATTGTATAGAACTTTAGATCATCTGCAAAAAGCAGAGGTGAACTGTGTCGGAAGCAGTGGTGTATATCATTGATGAATATGTTAAATAACAGGGGCCCCAAATGTGAACCCTGAGGTACTCCTGAATGAACCTTAATCTCACTGGAAACAAAATCCCTGATACGCACCATCTGAACTCGGTCAATCAAGTATGTTCTCAGCCACTCAAGAAGTGGACCATTAACACCCATTTGTTTAAGTTTAAATATTAAAATATTATGGTTGACCCGATCAAAGGCCTTGGAGAAATCGGTGTATAGTGCATGTACCCTACAACCCCTCTCCAATGCCTTCCTCAGGAAGTCCACAAATACTAGTGTGTTACATTCGGTTGATCTGTTATTCCGAAATCCAAATTGTTGGTCTACTAGTTGTTTTTCAAGTGAAGCTTTAAGATAGTCACATACAAAACATTCAAATATCTTTGGTATTACACTAATTATACTAATGGGCCTGTAATTATTCACCAATGAATTATCTCCCGCTTTATAAATGGGTGTTAAAAAACTATTTTTCCAACATTCTGGAAATTCACCCGTATTTAAGGATAGATTAAAGATGTGAAAAAGAGGTCTGGATAATATAACAACAGTTCTTGAGAAAGCTAGGAGGCAATCCATCAGGACCAGGACCCTTATTCGCATCCAGTTCTGATAATTTTAGATAAATATCAGATATAGTTATGTTGAATTAATCCACTCAAAAACCTTTACCCCATGTCCACTCCTTTTTTATACAAAACTTAACATCTCCTTCTTTAGCTAACCATTAAAATTAGTTTTTGTGTTACAAAACTGCATAAATCCTCCGGTCTGCAGAACTATCCGTCTACTATTTTTGTTTGGTTTTAAAAGTATCCTCTAGAATTAGATGTTGATTCGTGAAACAAAATATAATATTCGTTAGTTCTAAAACTAATCACGGGTCGCACTGACAGTGTGTAGCGTAGCCACGCCATGCCACGCTGTGTCCATATTTTTTTACAAAACGCGATATCTCCAACAGACACATGGCTATATTTTGTTAATGCAAATCAATAAAAATAATGATAATTAACGTTTTATTTCTCTAAGGGCCGGTTGTTCGAATTCTAATCATCAATGATCACTATCAAATATTTAATTACTGTCACAACTGTCAATGTCAACTTTGGTTGGGTTGCTGAAAACATAATTAATTATAATTTTGAGATTAGTTAGTCAATTAACATAACAATTATTAACATAATTTATTAACTAATCTCATAATTGTAATCAATAATTATGTTATCAGCAACCCAATCAAAGTTGAAATTGACAGTTGTGACAGTAATTAAATATTTGATAATGATCATTTTTGATTAGCGTTCGAACAACCGGCCCTAAATCTAACCTCAATTGATTACGGTCTCAGAAATTTCGAAAGTTTTAGTACAACAGCTGCATCACGTTTTTACGTCTCCTGAAAATTTTTGAAAAGTGGATTTATGCAGTTTTGCAAAAAAGCTCCTCATTTGACAAATTCACAATACCATAAAGACTTGTAGGCGCCCTCTAGTAATAAGGAAATTAAATAATTGTTAGCCGATATTGCACATAAAAGAGGGCATATTTAGATGTCAGTTGATGGACTTAGCTCAAAAACGTTGATTTTCGTGTTTCGCCACTATTGTTCTCACTAGGCGATATGTACATACGTTTTAGTTACAAGGAATAAAACACCTGCATAATAAACAAATATATTGTATGTATTTCTGCATAAACAAAACAAAAATCCGCTGTCCTATTTTGCCCACATTGACCTTCTTGAGAGTTGTCGTATCTTCTTCGTATCTTGAAATAAATCGGATATTTGCGGATATTTTTCAGTGTATCTACCATTGACTAAAACTTTCTCATCCATATATTCCCAACACCAACAACACATTAATTTTGTTTAGTTCCACCCAAAATTTTATAAATAGCCTATACTTGATGAATGTTAGTGACATCCGATACTTTGCATCTTTTGACAAAAGGGACATGTGCCGATTCTTTTGTTTAGAATTTAAATGCACAAGTGCATCCACTTAAGGCATACTAATCCAATTCAAATTTCAAAGACCGTCTGTCGTCCGATGTTATTTATGAGTATTTAGATTTTAGGTCCGGTTTCATAATCAACTTATGTTGATTCAAAGTGAACATTAACTGAAGTTCACTTTAACCGTGACATTTACCCATATGAATTGCATTGATAAAGGTACCAACTTAAAATTTAAAGTCCACATTAACTGATTATGAAATTGAGCGTTAGTCTATAAACTTATGAAAGCTTATTCACGCACGATTTAGTTTTATTTTCATTTTATGTATTGCAGTGCTTAAGTAAACGTTTCCAGATTTCTCTGACATGAGATGTAGTTAAATCTAGTTCTTTTTTGTAAAGTTCTATCAAATCTAATATCTTAAACAAAACCATTTCATCAAAACATGCTATACTTACCTAATTATATTTATGATTATTATGAGGAATGTAATGGTACTATGCAGAAAAGAACTTTCTGGCACAGAAACGTCACTTTTCTGCACACTACTGTCAGTTATTCTGTGAGAAAATATTAAGTTTGTTAACATAAAATTGTGCAGAAAAATGCATTTGGAATAGTGGTTGTACAAAAATCTACTTATTTGAAACTAGTAATATCTAGATATCTCCTAATTAACTCAAAAATCCTTCAAATTTTTTGCCCATAAAAATTATTTAGTCTGGCATTAACGTTGAATGCACCACGGCTATTATGGATAATAACTTTGATACCTTAATAACTACAAGACTGTCAAATACATTTCTATTGTTTTAGTTGTAATAAATCTTTAGTTGTTAAAAGAGCGTAGGCGCAAAATTTCAGACCAAAAATCTTTAAACATACAGTGGAACCTCGATTATCCGTCTCTCCATTAACTGTCACCTCTGTTAACCGTCAGGGTACATACAGAAGTTATATTGACTACTTAAGCAATTTTAATGCAAAAAAAATAAAAAAAAAAGTTAATTCGATTTGTGATGAGGACACAAATTACAAATGGCTATCCATTGCTGACAGATTAAGAAATCGAAATGGCAACAAAAAGGAGGAACAAACAGATTCAGAAGCTGACACAGACTTGGAATTTGACTGTAGCTATGTTGATGAACCTATTGTAACTGACAAAGATTTGCGTAAATAATCTAGAGAAGCTGCATCGCATATGCAATAATTCATCGAGTGATATTCTCGGTAAGAAGCCAATAAAGTACATTGTATGATCTTATGCCAATTAAGAAATTCAGCGGTTGCAAAATGTGAAGCAACAGTAAAACAAAAAAAGATTTCAGAATATTTTCAATTGATTCGATTGTACGAACACAAATCCCTCTTATATTGTCAAACAAACCATACAAATCAAATTTGAGAGTTGTACTGTGAATTTTCAATTTTTTTTAAATGTTCTGTTAACCGTCTTTTCGATTATCCGTCATACCCTTGGTCCGGTGCCCTGACGGATAATCGAGGTTCTACTGTATTCATTTTTTTCGAATCCTGAGAAAAGTAATAAATTTTTTTTGAAAAATTTGAACGCAGAATGAAAGATTACATTATTACCGAGGGCTGAAAGTCCCTTAGAATAAACGAAATGTTTCTTTTGACTGAGATATTTGAAATTAAAAATCACACTTAATATTCTCTTTTCCTTTTACCCCTGTAACATATTAGAATAAAAATTATAGAAGTCTTCAGGGACTTTCGGCCCTCGGTAATAATGATGTAATCTTTCATTCTGCGTTTAAATTTTTAAATAATACTTATTAGCTTTCTCAGGACTCGAAAAAAAAATAATGCATTTTAAAAGCATTTTTGCGCCTATGCTATTAATGTAGTTGTAGTTTATTTTGTATTGATTTATTTATTATTTATTTTTCCAGTACCTAGTTTTAGGTAGTTATTACGTTTTAATAAAATAATATTTAAAAGTGTTTTTTTTTACTTAAATAATTATAATAAATTAATATAACGATCCAAATAATGAAATAATTAGATTTATTTATTTATTTAGAATTTAACACTTACGATAATACAAAATACGAATAATATAATAATAGTAAGTATAGTATTTTTACTACAAAAACGTTATTACGTAGGTCAAAATTTTTGACGTAAGAGAACTGTCAAAACATTAGAATGTGACTTTTCATTATTGCCATGTTTATAATAAACATAGCAATAATGAAAAGTCACATTCTAAGGTTTTGACAGTTCTCTTACGTCAAAAATTTTGACCTACGTAATAACGTTTTTGTAGTAAAAATACTATAAATAGTATTTACATACATGAATTAGATAATAATCAGCTAGGATACGAGATTTTCATTGATAAATGAAAATTTTTAAACTGTTAAATAGAGAATCCAGTAGATTAAAGAGCCGGTTGTTCGAACGCTAATCAGAAATGGAATCAACTGATCATTATCAAATATTTAATTACTGTCGATGTCAACTTTGATTGGGTTGCTGAAAACATAATTGATTACAATTATGAGATTAATTGATTAATTCTTCAAATTATGTTAATAATTGTGACGTTAATTGATAATTAATAATTAATCAATCAATTATGTTAATTATCATAATGATAATTGATTACAATCAACTGGTTGGCGTACGAACAACGGATTTTGTTATTTGTTTGTTAAGTGGGGGATTTACCTTATCAAGAGCAAGACCTGCGGGGATTCGGTAAAGGCGGAGGTAGATATTTTGCTACTGATGGGCGGAGCGTAAATACTATAAATTACGTTTCATACAATAAAATAATCTCCCTTATCTCTAAGTATAATAAATACGAGGGGATTTGAAATCTTTGAAATAAGTTTAAAGACTTATTTTGCACAGTCTGCAATAATAAGGAAATAAGGATTACCTTGTCATGTACTTTATCCCTGAAAAATTCAGCTTGTTACAAATAAGTGGGAGGTAAATCGTTTTCTAGAGCGAATATTGTAATACCTACACTCTACTAATTCCTTTTGTGAGTTTGTTACATATACATATATGAATGGTATGTATTTACATATCGGTAAATAATTGTGAAAATAAGATGAATTTTTGTTTGAACATTTTTAGTTAATGTCAACTCTGTCATAACTTATCGAATAGTGAATATCTGTCATACTGATCACAAGTTAAAAAAGGGCTTAAACTATCGATTTTCGGTAATATCGTAAAAATAAAAAAAATCTTACACTCGCTATAAAAAAATTTGAAAAAGATATGAAAAATCAATTGCATCAAGAAATATTTTAAACACAAACTCTTAAATGATTTTATATTGAGATATTGTTTCGGATTATTGCCTTTTATAAAAAATCTTACAGGAAAAATATACACAGTAACCTATCTATAACAAAATTTAAAATCTCTGCCATCTTAACAGTCAGAGATAAAAGTTGAATTATTTTGAAAATTACAGGATGTACCAATATGTAATGGCAAGACAAAGTTATTTTTTTTAAGTTTTGTGTTTTATGTCCTAAAAATTCAAAATTAGAAAAAACGACTTAGTCCCTTTTGACCATCTTGGGTATAAAAATAAAAAATCATTCAGTAAAAATAACACTTTATTTAATATTATCTTTATCTCTAATTGCCATTCCCCTGTTAACCCTGCTGTCAACAATTTCAGGCAAAACATACTCCAAATAAAATATTTTTATTTTTTCTTCCATTTTTTGGGTCCAGAATTCCTGGTTTCTTGGAATCTTTTCTGTTTTTATTCCTTTTCGAGTCCAAACGCAAAGGTAGCAAAAATCCATTTTTGTAACATGCAATTGACCTTGAATTTGATAATACCAATTGTGGTTTTCATTAATTGATTTGTCTTTTCTCCAAAATGTAATTTTTCTTGTATCTATCCCCTTATCTATTGTAAACATTCTACATGAATAGGGACACTTTATCTCTACAATGGAGTTTTCATTTTCTACAATTCCATCAGGAGAGGCAGCTACATAAGCTACTTAAGTTCAGAATCAATAAAAAGACCACATTGTACAGTTTTTTTGTTTAAATACACACACCGGCAAAATTAGCCGAACACTTTAAAAATGGGACATGTTTGATGTCTCGGATTTCCTAAACCAGTTGTCCGATTTGAGTGATTTTTTTAATATGTTATAGCCTTATCATTTAAGAATACTGGTGTAATAATATTGATACTAGACAGGTAAATGTCATTTTATACCGGGTGTTACAATCATACTGTGTTTTTTCCTTAAAGTTCGGAGCACTCTGTGGAATAATCTAGCCTATATAAAACCTCTAAATTAAAACTCAATTGTAGCCTTAGGCTGCCTTAACATTTTATTATTTGGATCATTGGCTTAGGTTGGATAATACAAAAGTTAGTTACTTTAACAACTAGTCACGATCTTCATCAATACAGGGTGTTTCTAAATAAGTGAGACAAACTTTAAGCGGTAATTCTACATGAAAAACTAATGACCGTTTGCTTTATAATCATATGTTCGCAAATGCTTGGTTTCCGAGATACGGGATGTTGAATTTTTTCTTTCAAACTGATGATTTATTTATTGCTCTAAAACTGGTTGAGATATGCAAATGAAATTTGGTAGGTTTTAAGAGGTAGTTATTGCGCATTTTTTGACATACAATTAAAAATTTTATTTTCACCATTGGCGTGCATTCGGGATATATCTAAAATTTTTATACCCGTATTCACGCCAGTGGTGAATATAAACTTCTTAATTGCATGTCAAAAAATGCGCAATAACTATCTCTTAAAACCTACCAAATTTCATTTGAATATCTCAATCGGTTTTAGAGCAATAAATAAATCGTCAGTTTAAAAGAAAAAATTCAACATCCCGTATCTCGGAAACGAAGCATTTGCGGACATATGTTTATAAAGCAAACGGTCATTAGTTTTTCATGTAGAATTACCCCTTAAAGTTTGTCGCACTTATTTAGAAACGCCCTGTATTGATGAAGAAGATGACTAGTTGTTAAAGTACCTACCTTTTTTATTATCCAACCTAAGCAAATTATCAAAATAAGAAAATGTTAAGAAAGCCTAAAGCTACAATTGAGTTTTAATTTTAATATTTTATATAGGCTAGAATATTCCACAGAGTGCCCCGAACTTTAAGAAAAAAACATAGTATGATTTTAACACCCGGTATAAAATGACATTTACCTGTCTAGTATCAATATTATCACACCAGTATTTTTAAATGATAAGGCTATAACATATTAAAAAAATCACTCAAATCGGACAACTGGTTTAGGAAATCCGAGACATCAAACATGTCCCATTTTTTAAGTGTTCGGCTAATTTTGCCGGTGTGTGTATTTTTGCAAATCATTTCTAGCAATCTTTTCATTGTCAACCCCATATTGTGTAGCATTAGAAAAAAATTGTTCAGGATGAACAACTGACTTGATGAGATTTTTTAATGAAGATTTCTCCCTTTTTTTTACAAATCTCGCCGAAATTTGAAGCAGTAATGCGTTTTTTTCTTTCGTTATGCCATAAACTGGAATCGGCTTGATTTCTGGTGTGTTTTTCAATAAGATGCTTTTTTTCCAGAGAAATGCATAAGCTATTCAAAAAATCTTTTTTTGCCAGTTGATAAGTTAAGTCATCCATATCTGGTTTAATGCTATTATCTCCGTAAAAATGGTCGTTTTTTTTGTTTTGTGGTCGCGTCTTTAATTTTATTTTTTGTCTATAGATAGATTTCTGTGCAAGTCTTCTTTGTTTCATAGATTCGAATGTTTGAAGGAATTGATTACTGCACTCTCCGTACTTATTTTTTATGGTGGTCAATTCCTTTCGACTATTTAGGGCCACAACACATGCATACCATCGCGTCTGGTATGATCTTCTCATTATGTAATTAATTCTTTTCCCACCAGTATGTTTAGCAATTATATTGTTAAATTGCTCTGCACAATTATTGTCAACATCATAAATTAAGCTTTTGGCATGATTTGCAATATATCTGACAGGTACCATTAGCTTGTCATATAAAGCTAAAAATAAGGAAAAATTATGCTAATAAATTTTGTACAAAAAAAAAATTATATCTAAACAGTTTTTCTTTTTGTACAAAAAGTATTCTGCACAATTTTTATGGTTTCCTAGTATATGATGTGGACTATTTAAAATATCTTGCCTTAAATATTCAATTTTTTTACCCAAAATATGTGGCTCATTTTTTCTATACATACTTGATAGCTTCTGTTATAGCATATCTAAATCTCAACATGTTTTTCTAAAACATCAAATGGTAAAAAATTATTCACATACTCAATATTTTCTACAAATTTTATCGATGCATTAGTGTGAACATATCTTTTTTACACCGCCTTAGTTGAAACTAGTATTTTTAGGAACAAAAAAGACACTTATTCATTTTGAGATTATAAAACTCATTTTACTTTCTAAATAGAATTCAGTGTTTGTAATTATTATTTATGTATTGACATAAGGTCATCGAGGCTCGAAAATCGTATTTTGTCGGATCGGGTCCAAGAAACTGATTATAAGACAGGCAAGTGACTTGTTAAAGTACGAGTAGATCTTATATGCGATGAAGGAGCCGAGTCAAGAACATCTAAACGAGTACCTACTTTAATTATCACTTCATGGACGTGTAACGTAGGTAATTGATTTATTTATAATTTCATACTGTTTAAAAATTGAAATAAAATACATTATATACAATGTTTACACATTAGGTAGCTATTAGTTGTCAAGTTGATAGAACACAAACACATCTGATTTTGAAAAACAAAGTAAGAAACCGTAACCGAAATAACTGAATAAATAAAGAAAATATTTGTGATATAACTTATAATTGAACAGAATGTCTGTGAATTCTAAATGTAGGTTGTTTAAAAGAAAGGTCGTTATAAGTCAAAAGCTGACTAAAAGGTCAAGTATCCTAAATCTTACATGTCACAAGACGACAAATGCTTATTTTCTGTAATCAAAAATGTCCTGAAAGCCCTTTAAAAAAAATATAACTTGAAAGTTAAGAAAAAAACAGTCTTACCTTCACTTCTTTTCGGAGTTGCAAAGGCCCAGAATCCTTTTGTTGAGTCAGGTCTCTTAGTTTTCTGAGATAATTTCTCAGCAAGTGATTTCGGCACTCCACCTTCTGAACAGATATATCAAAATTTTTATATGGGTCCTTTTGCAATGTAGCATCATAGCAGCTGCTATCTCCATCGGCAACCATTTTATTAAAAATTAATCCATACATTTCAATACTCTTGGTAAATCCTTCAGCAATAATGTTAGCTTCCATAGCACTTGAGGAACCGTTCCAATTTTTGTAACAATTATGTTGTGGTGTATCAGTGGAATATTTTTTGCAGATGATGCAAAATTTATTTCTCACTGTTAAAAATAGTACTTTTTTTGTTTTGAAACCCACAATTGCAGCAGCCCCACTAAATGAATTATAGTTAATTCTGTATGACCTTTTAGCCCAAACACCATCACAAACGACTGTAACTAAAGGGATACCGTCTTTACTTAGTTCGCCGCATTCTATTGCTAATCTTTTTTCTTCGTTGGCAGCTTTTGCCATTTCTTCTAGGGCCGCTTCTTCCCAAAGGTCCGATAAGTTATCCTGTATCTTGTTATATGTTTTAGAGGATAATGTTGGTATATTTAAAGAAGAATTGAATTCATTTAAATGTGCATATCCTGACCCAACGTTAGTAATGCCAAGGACAGCTTGATTTCTTCGAAATCTTCAACTGTTGTCACAGTCTCAGTAGAAAGACACATATTACATTTAAATGTTATTTTAGATGCTAATCCAAATCTTGTTTCTTTTGTTACCTTTAAATTTTGAAGAGAACATCCAACGTGAGACGCATGGTTTGATATTAAAATCAGGGAATCTAAAAAATATTGAATATCAACTATTCTGCGTCCTTCGAGGTTTATTTTTGAGTCAGAGTCTACTTTTTCATTTTTCATCACATTTTTAGAAACTGTAAGTTGACTAAGTTCGGAATTAAAAGTATCACTAGCATCCATATTTTCACTAACATTAGAAACTACTACTTGAGTTGTTTGTTTACATAATTTGAAATGTCACAAAGGTCTGTTCCATTATTTGAATTGTCACAAAGGTCTGTTCCACTATTTGAATTCTCAAAAAGGTTTGCTCCGCTATTTGAATTTTCTTCATGTCGGAGTTGAGAATTATCAAAATCAACTTTATTTTCACTCAGAGATTGTACACCACGTAAAACTGCTTCTACCATATAATTGTCTACTGAACTATTATAAATATTGTCTATATTATCTACATCAATAAAATTATTGCTTTCTTCGGTATAATTCTCAATAGCAGGAGTAGAACTTGCCATATTATTATGTTGCAAATTCAAATCGTCCTCAACTTCTAGAAGTTGTAATTGTCCAGATGTTGAAGCTCTATCCTGAAATAACCTTATTTTGTATCAATAATTTCTCCATTTTACTTTGATAGAATTCATTTTCATAGACAATAAGATTTTTACAATCGCATAAATTTTATATAGGGCGTTTCATTGTGTCCATTTTGTTTTATATGGTACTTTGTAAAGACCTGACTAACTCTGCAAAGCTAAACCTGGGTATAATTTCCCTTTTTAAAACTACAAGAAAAAATTAAATGAATGTATTGTACCTACCAATTACTTTGTGTCTAATAAAAAACTTTGGGTTTCCTTTAAATTTTGCAATAAATAAGCAATTCAACTGTGATTATTATTAATTACTTATATTAATTAAAATAGTCCTTTCGAAAACCAATAAAATCTGAAATATCTCACTAGATATCCATTGTCACCACTGTTATATGCAGTGTGCCCTGAAAGTGTGGAATAACTTCATTATTTCATAAACTGAAAATATTTTCAAAAAACCTGAAACAGGTTGATTTCAGTCCTTAAAATTACGTTTCCTGGCACAGTTGCGATGAAGATTACTTTACCTCGTTTGAAGGGTATTTCAATTATCTACTAAATTGTTATAGGTATATAATGTTTCCCGAAAATATTTATAGTTTAGAAAATAATGAATTTATTTCACACTTTTGGGACACACTGTATACATATAGTTACGTTGCTAATAGCTCTAAAGTTAGTCAACTCTTTATGAAACAACCTGAGTAATATATGAATTTATTAGCTACTTTCTTTTTTCTTACTTACTTTCAATATCTTCTGACGCTTGCGATTTAGGGATCGCGTTGATACTCTTTTAGACGACATCCATAATCGTTTTTTGGCACTTTTTCGAAGAGGCATCGTAAAAATATCAAAATAACACTCGAAAACACAAAAATACAAAGATAAGTCCGAAAAATACACAAAATACACGACACTACTGCTCAAATACAGGAAAGATAATGATATAATTACCTTCGGTAATTGCTGCTGATTGTTTATATTATTTGCAGATGTTTTTATGAGGCTTGTTCCAACTAGCGGTCAAACCAGTCAGAAACTATCAGCGAATAGTCGACCAATACGAGTAGAGGTGATAGCACTTATGACTGCATTATGTTCTCGCACTGGCCAACTGTTTGCTGACGATTTCTGACTAGTTTGACTGTTGGTTGGAACAGACCTATTGTAATACCAAAAATACCACTGTCAGACACTAAACCTAATAGATGCAAATATTTTATTCTACAGGGAAAAATAATAGTTACTTACAAAATTCAAAGTGTGATTCCTCATTTGAAGCTATTTTTATTGCCAATTTAATGCAATAAAAAAATAATCTTCAAATCAACACCAGAAAAACAACAATTTTAGTTTTTAGTTAATTTGATTTATTAAAATGTGATTCCTAATAATTATTTTATTTTTTGCATTGAATTACTAATTCTTTTTTATATATTAGAATATTTGCTAATATTTTAACTTGAAAACTAATGTCAGATTTTTATAACTAAATAAGATACAAATATACGTAGCGATACAAATATTTTATATAAAGAGAACACAAAAATTACTTATGAAGGTACCAAAGATATATAGAAATAAAGGCAAAAATTAAAAAGTATTTTTCATCGTTCCCCGGTAAAATGCAAACATCTGTGAATGAGTTTATTATCTTTAAAAAATATTAGTTCCTTTACTTTCCAATCGGCGGAGCCACTTTACAGAAGCAAAATATTGGATTGCAAAGAGTTCGTAGTCCCCCATTTTTAAAGCTTATTTTTGATTTTAGGCTCACGAAAAAATTATGTAATGTAGGTAAAAGTCCAATCTGTGTTCCTGTGGAGAGAGTTTTTAAAAATGTTATTTAGGTTTCCTTAAAAAAAATTGAGAAAAATGGGTAAAAAACCGACATTCTACCAATTTTTTTAGAAAAAACTAAATAAATTTTTTAAAAAATCTCTCCATAGGAACACAGATTGGGCTTTTACCTACATTACATATTTTTTTCGTCATCCTAAAGTTAAAAATAAGTTTTAAAAGTGGGGGACTACGAAAGCGTTTCAAATACTGATATTTACAAGGTAAATCCCCCTCTTAAGGGGACTAAAAGAATAACATTGGCAACATTGATTTTAATAACCGAATAATTTTTGACCTAGTTTACCTTTTCGTGACAAATCAGATATTTTTCGAGCGATCATCGGATAATCTAGAGAAATGCGATTGGCAACACTGGTTGGCCACAATCTCGCTTTACTATTTGAATTGGACGGGGCCATTCCATCCGTATTGACTGTTCGTTGACTAAAATACTGTCCAATACTGTCAATGTCAAAAAACAAAAAACACTTATGTCATTCATGAGGTACCGGTAGGATTGAGACCAACGAACTGTCAATACATATGGAATGGGCATGAAGCGAATTTAATGCAGCCAACATACAAGAGAGAGGACCTAGAGAGAGAGACAGAATACCAGGGAAAATTTGACAGGCCGTGTAATTTGACTTGCCTGTATAAACTTAAATCGGGGAAATGGACCTCATATTTTTTTAACTTTATTAACTTAACTTAATTTTTAAATACTGCATATCAGCCTTGATACCAAGTTAAAAAAATATCGAGGTCCATTTCCCTGATTTAAGTTTATACATGCAACTCAAATTACACGGCCTGGCATTCTCTGTCTCTCCCTAGGACCTCTCCCTTGTATGTTGGCCACAATCTCGCTTCACTGTTTGAATAGGACAGAAATTGTGGGGACATCTGGTGACTGTCTCAATTTGAATAAAACAAATTTTCCTATTAAGCTGACCAACTATTCCTATGTAAACAATGATAATACATTAAATTACATTAAAAATCATTTTGTCCAATCTAGATGACATCTTGTTAATTTTGTCATTATGTGGCAAAACGCCATTGTAACTAGCGCCATTGTAACTAATTTTAAGCATTTGTGTATCTTCTTTGGATTGATTACATTATGATTTCCCATTTTCGTCCTTCCTAGCACTCTATTCTTCCAGTCACCTTCTCTGAGGTCTCTATCATAGCATTTCCTATGTGCATTTTCCATCTCATAGCAGGTCTTCTGCCCTGCACATCCTAGCTAGACCAATATTCTTTTCGGCTGCCTATGCTGTGGCATTCTTTGTACATGCCCCTACCATGGTGGCTCTGTTTTCCAACTTTTTTTTTACAATTGAGCCCATCAGAATCAAAACCTACTAAATCCTATGATTTTTGTTTTCCCTTTTTTACAAAGTTTCAAAGTTCAGTATGTATGAATCTACAGGCATAAGTTTTCGGCTCAAATCCGCCATTTAATAACATTTATTGATCCCACTTTTTGGGAAATATACATTTTTATTGTTTTTTAGTCTCCTGAAAAATTTCATAAAATGAACATACTACTTCCTTATTTTCTCTGTTCTTATTTTATCATCTCCGGTCAGATGTTCTTATTTTATTTCATATTGGTGTTTATTGGCCACACGTCTTCACCATATAGGGTAATATTCAGCACTATGCTTTGAAAGATCCTTTTTATGTTATCTTTGTTTAAAATGTTGTTCCACATCACTCAATGAAGTGCTTTCCTGTCATATCATTGATCCCAGAGATATGGAATGGAGAATGCTCAACATTAAACTCAGTGATTGCAAGTCCAATGAAGAGATACGAAGGTGATCAAAAGTAACAGATGTGATTCAGAAGGTTGCCATGTTAAAATGGAACTGGGCATGGATGGCCACAAATGGATGCAAAAAACAGAATGGACACATCTAAGGGAGGCTTACATCCGATGATGATGATGAAATACTTAAAAGTCTTATGACTCTTAATAAACTTGTCTCTTGGTTGCCACATGACTGAGCAATTAATTTTTAAAAAAATGAGAGATGCAATGTGGATATCACATAACATAATATCAATTTGCTTAGTTATGTGATATCCACGTTGCACCTCTCACTTTAAAAATTAATTACTCAGTCATTTGACAACCGATTTTAAAACAACTTTATATCGCTAGATAGGTGAATGACCGTTCTTTAAATAAAAAAAAAATATACTGGGTGTTCTATTAAAAAAAGTCAACAATGATTTTAAAAAATCCGCCATTTTTCTTCGTGATTGAAAGCGATATAAAAAAACAATCCATTCAGACAAAACTTACTAAAATAAAACATTTCAGCGAAAACCGCATATTTCTATCTTGAGCCGTTTAGAAGGTATAGGCAGTTAAAATGGGGGAAAATATAAGAAGTGGACACCCGGTATTATATTATATATATAAATATAATAAAGATAACATATTTGTCTTTAAAAAGACAACCATATCCAATGATAAAAATTCTCAACATTAATATCACAAAAGAGTGAGAATAAATTGACAATAATGCGACAATTTCTCGAAAACTTGTTTTCTGGCAATAGACACAAATAAAATATTAGTTAATGTTATTTATAAACACCATTTTATTCATGAAATAATCCTACCGAAACTCGAGCGCTTAAAATTGCCGATTTGTGTTCTTTTCGTGACAATTTTATTGTGCAACATAAGAAGTACGAAAGTAAATTGATCTAATAATTATTCCAATAAACAACAACGTAATTTGCAATTTACTTTCGTTCTTCATATTTTGCACAGTAAAATATTCATTGTTATGATAATCCAAAACAGTCGTATATTCGTGGAATAGGGTATAAATCTGATATGGGCTATATGCTGGCCGATATAATTTTTAAATTGAATCTCACCAGATTGATGATGCCAATCATTAATCTTCACAAAACATGATATTCTATATTGTATTCAATGGGCAGTCAGTTTTTGTTTGCCTATTCACCTCCATAAGTCCTGTATGTCCATATACATAGTGCCATCTACCCACAATTCAAAAAATAGAACTTACTTATAGACCTGGATCCCGCGTATCAAAAAAAGTTAATTAATAGCAAGCTGAAAATTTGTTAATAGCTTAACGGTGTCTAGTCGGACAAACTTTGATGTATGGGAACATTTGGAACAGGGGAAGTTTTAATTGTGGAACAGTTTAAAAATTTGGAACGTCAGATTACGAGAACGTCGCATGTATTTTGTCGGACAGAACATCCAATTGATTTGTTACCCTTTCATTAAACTCTCATGCAAAAATCAGACTGCTATTACTAACCAACACGATTCCTGTCATTTGACATGTTCTTCATGTTCCACTCATTAAAATGGCCCGTTGGTGATAAACACCAGTCTGATTTTTGTAGGAGAGTTTAAAGAAATGGTAACAAATCAATTGGAAGTTCTGTCCGACAAAATACACGGAACGTTTTCGTAGTCTGACGTTGCAAATTTTTAACCTGTTCCACAATTAAAACTTCCCCTGTTTCAGTGTTTCCGTACATCAAACTTTGTCCGACTATACACCTTACTATTAATAAACTTTTTTTTGGTACGAGGGATCCAGGTCTATTATGTTTACGTAAGGAATCCAAATCTGCAATCAAAAATGGGTGTTCCTATTTAATATTTTAACGTAACCTCCTTTGGGGGCGGTGCTTGCTATCATTGTATATATTTTTGAAAAATATTGAACACATATTTCTTAGTTTATCGATCTGATGTTCATTTCGCGAAATATTCGTTTTTTTTGTAAAATTTTGTGACTCCCATTTGCTTACGCCCCGCTCAAATCGTCAATTTTTTTTTAATATACAATGTTCTTCGTGTATTCAAAATTTTCTTAATCTGACATTTTCGATTTTTTCGAAGGAAATATTTTTTTCCACCTACCTCTACCGAAAGTATACTTTTCCGGACCTGATTATAGGGAGCAAAGTTGTACTTTTCCTCCCTAGGGAGGAAAATATTTTTCCTCCCTAGGGAGGAAAAGTAAAAGTGACGTCATGGTATTTCATTCATGAAATATAACTTGTTGACGCCCTGTACAATATCTATTTTCTATTACGTAAGTATCTATACATTTTAACGTTTATTTAAAAACACTCTGTATTTTGCAGAATGGTAAAAAACAGTAAATTTTTATTCTGATTTAACAATGTTTACATTAATAATTTGACTTATATTTGACAGTTGACAGTTATATTGTACCTACTTGCTAGTTTTGGTTCTAATAAATTTTGTTGGTTAGTTACATAAATAAATTAAGTAAAAATGATAAAATGACTTGTTATTTGAGGAAGGTGGAAAAACCATATGTATAACATGGGAGTAAAGTGCCTTTTCCTCCCTTGAATGATTACTGCCCTCCGCTACGCGTCGGGCAGTAAACTTCATTCTCGGGAGGAAAAGAAGCACTTTCCTCCCTTGTTATACAAATAGCTATTTACGGACTGACGCCAACGCACGCCCCTGAATTCCCTGAAGTTCATATATGGTAGGGTACATTTATAGGATACAAGGTTTCTCCCCATGTAATTTTCTGATTTGAGCTCCCCTAACATTATTTCAGAGAAAAATTTTCGAAGTGGAAATCGAAACATCAAATTAAATGCATTTTCAATTGAAATTATGGCCAATCTTCATTAAATATAATAAATAACCTTAATATTTTCTTCTACTGATGGCAAGGAACTCTCCTTAACATAAAACTCATAAAGAAAGCATTTCAGAATCTTTATAAATCTCTCCTGTTTTATATTGGCTTGATATAGGCAATGATCTTGGAAACGGCTCATGCTTCTCTATCCATACATTCGTCACTCCTTCAACCATTAGCGAAGTTTAAGGGATATTAAAATTACGAAGTGTTTTAAAAACACATAACGGAATTTCAAGTCTCATGCTAATTCATTAACATTTAGTCAGATCTTGTTTACACTAATTTAATATTATTTTGAAACATTACGTATATGTTGATTTACTCTAATAATTCTATCTTTTTTTCAGGTTAAGAGCAGAAGCAGTACCGTCACAATCTCTGGATACACAAATGGATTTTTGGTTATTAAGGAGAGCATACAAACACATCAAGATGTTTGATTTTCAGCTTGCCACAAAAGCTTTTCTTCCCACAAAGCAATTTTAAGTTTGATATTTTTTATCGGATTGACACTGACGAATATACAATATAAGACAACAGGATTAAAAAGCAGAAATTAATAATCTCTTGTGCTTAGAAAAAAAAAAGATTATAAATGTAGTTATGTACTTCCTAAAGTATTGTTAATATTAAATGTTGTTTATGTTGTTTTTGTATTGTTTTTTATATCCAGTTTCAGGTTTATCAAGTTTTGTACAAAACGTTCAAGGAGTGGATATCTCACCAAGATATTAAAAAAATTATATGTTAGTATCTGCTTCATGTTTAAAAAATCGAATGCTAATCATACAAAAACGAGTACAGAAATAAGTGAAATTCGAACAACTCTGCCAGTGATAACGAAAAGATACTTATTGAATTTTTATGACGTGAAAAATGGTAGATCAACATCGAGAATTTTGAACAGCAATGAGGACTTCTGCAAATATATTATTTATTTATAATAATCATTAGGTTAGCATTGACTTCAAATTTGAAAAGTCGATTTATGATTATTATAAAAAAATTGAAATTGTATTAACAAAAATATTCTACAAGCTACTTGAAAGGATTTTGTCATCTACATCAAACATGAAAAGAATGGCACTTATGTCAGGCAATAACAAAATGTTTCTAATTTGTCAAGTTTCTATTTTGAAATCAACTATTTTTAATGGGAAATAAGCCACAATTTTACCAAAAAAAAAAAATGATTTTATTAACGTCTCGACGCCCAAGACGGGTGTCGTCAAAATACTAAATAATACTTTATTATTATGGTATTATTTTGTATTTTGACAACGACACCCGACTTGGGCGTCGAAAAGTTAATAAAATCTTTTTTTTTTTTGGTAAAATTGTGGCTTATTTCCCATTAAAAATAGTTGATTATAAAAATGCCACAACGAAATAGCTTCAGAACAACATTCTATTTTGAAAATGGTTTATGGCTCTTGATTTGAGAATAGAAACGTGATCAAAATAAGAAGGGTGTTTCAATTACCACGTGTTGTAAGTAAATCAAATAATGTACACAGTGTCATAGAAAAACTTATGTGGATTCTTGTAGTGTTTCGTTACATTTCTACATACATGTCTCCTTCAATTCAAAATTAGGTGTATGATTATCCGTCATACGCTGTTCTAAAATCCTTCCTAAAATCCTATTTAATCTTTCCTATACATTCTTGAGGTTTGGATCATTTTTCTAATTTATCATTGGGATATTAAAATAACATTAAACTTTAATCCTAATTGAAAAATATATACCTACACGTATATATGTATATATATATATATATATATATTGATGTGATCTTGATTATTGATATGAGATAATATTCTTATATGTCACTTAATTTAATCAATGTATTAAAACTAATCCAATTAATTAACCAGATCACATATCAATATGTTTTCAATCTCAGGGCGAATTATAAATTAATTACTTACTTTCGTGGCTTCTAGTATTTCTTAATGGTTCCTAATCGGGATAGAAAAGAAAAGAGCAAAAAAAAAATACACATATGGGTTACAATTATAATCAAAAATATTTTTTATTTTATTTAAAATAAAAATCAATGCTTAATATTTGCTATTTCCTACTATTCTTAAACATAACATTTGAAAATGGGAACCTTATTTCCTTTTGTAAATCAATTGAAAGTTTTTATTAACATTTAACTATTAGGAGTTATTATTAACAACTCTATTTAAGTTTGATGAAGCTTTTCTGATATTATTGATTATGTTATTCACTTTTTTATGTGGAATTTAATACGAAAAACCCATACATTCATGTCCAAATAAATGAGACTGACCTTTTCCTGGTGAAACTGAAAATGTCCTCACACAAAACCCGTTCCTGCTATCCTTGGCTGCGATCAAACCTCGTCCTGGCTTCCAGTAATGTACTCCTTTGAAAAACTAGCTCGAATAGCTCTCGTCCCTGCTTCGGTCGTGATGCTGTGTTCTACCTTTTTCGAAACTGCTATCAGCTACCGGAACACTCTTGGCTCAAGGAGGTTCTTTTACTCTCAACCTGGCCTACTTCTCGTTCCACGATAGAT
This sequence comes from Diabrotica virgifera virgifera, assembly GCF_917563875.1. NCBI lineage: Eukaryota > Metazoa > Arthropoda > Insecta > Coleoptera > Chrysomelidae > Diabrotica > Diabrotica virgifera. The sequence goes on along the minus strand of NC_065451.1, from coordinate 85,250,364 downwards.
ACTCCACACTCACGGAACTACCGGCTTTCTCACTCTCCGTACACTACCGTCTACTACTCGACTTCACTTCTCGACAGCTCAAAACATTCTGATCTCTATTTGTCATTCATTCCCCTCTTTTCTAAATATCCCTTCCAGATTCACAAATCAAAATTCCACCACCAACTCTCATTCGCAGTATTCCTCAAAACCAATTTTTAAACTTTCTAAATATGCTTAATGGATTTCAAAGAAAATAGTTAATTCCCATTCTAAAATTACTTTCTACTAATTACAAAATTTAATGATCTATTATCTACTTTCACTAAGTCTTCTTTAGCATCGGCTAATGATTGCACCTTCCGCGAACAACGATAATGACCTATTTTCGATTTCACTTTAGTTTTATTTTAAGCGCATTGTTCCGAGTATCGTTTTAATCACTTCTTAAAATTAAATATAACAATTTGTTGTATACAGGTTGTTCTAAATTTATATGCCCGTGGTTGAGAAAATTGAAAATATTTTATATTAAATTGAATTTTGTCTATAATTATCAAATTTTAATTTTCATATCAAATAGAAATATAACAAATCCCCGCCTTGTATTCGATAAAATTTATCTGCATTTTTACATAAATTTTCTCGAGGCAAAACCAACTCCCTGTATATTTCCTTACTTTAATCTACGTCTTATATCCTAACTTACTATCTACTTCATGTAATTCTGTCTTTTATTCGTGATATTTGTATACATCGTGAATATTATAAATTCCTCGGATCTTTTCCGAGTTCCTGTGCCTCAACTCATAACTATTTATCCCATTTTCATTATTCACGATGTACGGGCCTTCGAAAACAGGCATCAACTTTGCGCAAATGCCCCCAGGAAGATTTGATACTCGTAATGCCCTCACGAGTACTTTTTCACCCTTTTGGAAAGTCACTGGTCTTCTTTTTCTATTTTGTTCCTGTCTTTGGATATATTTTTCGTTGCTTCGCCGTAATCTTCTCTGTACGGTTTCAATCACCTGTTGATATTCTTTTGGCTCTTGGTCTTCCCATGGCCTTATCGGCAGTACACCCTTCATGATGTATTCTGGGGTCTCTTTTGTTACTGTGCTCGGAATTGTATTTAGATACCTTTCTATTTCCGCCATTTTCCTGTCCCAGTGGCGATGTTGACCATCTGTTGCAATGCGAAGAAATTTCGTCACTTCCTGTATGAATCGTTCCGAAGGATTACTCTGTGGATGCCTGATGCTGACAAAATTTGTCTCTATTCCTCGTTCTCGAAGTTGTCCCTTGAAACGATCATTTCGGAAATACGTTGCATTGTCCAGTAGAATCTTTTTTGGTGTTCCTACTATGGCTATAAAATTGTCGATTTTTCTTAATATTTCCTCCCCCTTTGTGGTGCGGCAACTATATAATTTTACGTATTTTGAAAACACATCCACCATTACCAGAATATGTTTGTTCCTTTTAGTGGTCATAATTAGATCGCTTAACATATCTATTGCTACAATGTCTAGTTTGTTTCGGGCTTCAATATTTTTGGCAACATTTTCGTTTTTGAAATTCCGACTCTTATATTTTTGACATACATCGCACTTCTGGGTAATTTCCTTTGCAATGCGGTAATCCTGTCGGCTGATGTAATTTTCCCTAAAAACGAGCCAAACTTTTCTGCTACCGATATGCCCATTATCCTCATGTAATTTCTTTATTATCTTTTCGGCCAATGTCTGTGTCACTAAATATAGTTCCTTTCCGTCTATTCTCTTAAAATATATGTCATTCTCTACTTCCGCTCTTCTTTTCTCTCTTTCCTCTAGGTCTTCTTGGTTTGTCCTTATCTCATTTAACGAATATATCCCTTCTTCTTGTATTAATCTATTTAGTCCCACCTGTAGAGTAATTGTTTCCTTTTTTCCCGTGTCCTCATCCCGTGTTAGAGCGTCGGCTATTATGTTGTCTTTTCCTTTTATATATCGGAACTCAAAATCATACTCCTGTAATAATAGAATGCCTCTATGTATTCTATTATTTACTAATCTATTCTTCATGATATGTACTAAAGCTGCATGGTCTGTTTCGATTGTGAATTTTGCTCCCAATAAGTAAAACCTCAATTTGTTTACGCAATATAGTACACTGGCAAACTCCAATTCTGTAACACTATATTTTCTCTCATGTGTTTTAGTCACTCGCGATATAAAACATATCGGCACTTCTTGGTCGTTTTGTATTTGAGACAGAACTCCTGCAAATTTTTGTATGGACGCATCAGTTCGGAGTATAAAAGGTAAATTGTAAATGGGGTGGTATATTTTCGTTCCTTTTGCGAATTCTCGTTTTAATGTTTCGAAAGCTTCCTCCTGTTCTTCTTTCCAATTCCATTTTATTCCTTTTTTAAGCAACTTTATCAGAGGAATTTCCTTTTGGCTCAAATCGGGAATCGGTTTTTTAAAATAATTAATCGTGCCAAGAAAACCTCTCAATGTTTTCAAATTCGTTGGTCTTGGGTATTCATCTATGAGCTTGACTCTGTCTTCGGATAATCTTACTGTTTTGGTGTCCAATTGAAACCCCAAATAAATGACTTCTTTTTGAAAAAATTGACATTTTTCAATGTTTAATTTCAATCCCGCTGTGTCCAATTCTTGCAGAATTATTTCTATGTGTTTCAGATGACTCTGAGTATCTTGTGAAAAAATTAATAAATCATCGATATAATGAACTATGAAATCTTCGTGGCGATTCAAAATGGTATGTAGAGCTCGGACGAGTGCAGCACAAGCACTCTGCAATCCAAACGGCACTACCTTAAAACGGTAGACAATACCATCAATAGAAAAAGCGGTGTAGTTTCTACACTTTTCAGCCAACGGTATCAACCAAAAACTGTGTTTTAAGTCAATTTTCGAAAATATGTGTGACCCGGTGATTCTTCCAAAAATGGCCTCGATGTTTAGAGGTGATTCATATTGTGATACAGTGTGCTGGTTGATATTCCTGGCATCTAAACATAATCTCAATTCTCCACTGCTTTTCTTTACTATCACAATCGGGTTAATATACGGTGAATCACATCTTTCGATGATTTGATCTTCCAACATTTTATTTATTTCTTCTTTCACCTCTTGTCGATACTTGTATGGAATCGGGTAAGTCTTTGATCGAAAATTTCCCAAGTTTTTCACCTCAAATGAATGTTCGTACTTTTTAGCCACTCTGTTTTCCTCATTGATCAAATTTTCGTAGTTTCTTAACATCAACCGCAATTCTTTTTCTTTCCCTTCTCCACATATCAATTTTCTGTCTTTTTTCTCAGATTCTTCACACATGTTTACCGTGCATTCTGCATCCTCGTTTGCATATACCTCCTCTTCAAATACCACTGTTTCAATCATATTCTTTTCACTTTCATTTTTGAGCTTTATTTCTTCTTCTCCTGAGCCCGTCTCTTCTTTTGAGGAATCCCAGGTTTCCTTTGTTTCTGATACTCTCAAATTTTCTTCTTCTGGGCTCAACTCTTCTTTTGAGGAGCCACAGGTTTCATTTTCTTTTATCTTTTTCTGCCCTTTTCTCCTTTTTCTTCTTTGTCCTTGCTTCGCTGCCAAATTCATTTCCACTGTTTGTTCTTTACCTGATTCGTCCGTATTTTGTTTCTCATGTTCCTTGTCCTGTTCTTTTTCTTTTTCTTCTGTTAGTTTCATCGTATTATTTTTAAAATCTATCACTACATGTTTTTCTGCCAATTCGTCCACTCCTACTATCATGTCATGTGACATGTTTGGCATTATTACACATTGTAGTGCATACATATTCTTGCCCAGTCGTACCATTACTCGTATGCCTTCATTTATAGTTGCCAATGTCCGTTTGTTTGCGCCCACTAAATTTACCCTAGGTATTTTATAAATTAAATTTGTTAAGTTAACTTCTTCTATTAGTTTTCTGTTGACCAATGTTATTTCAGATCCAGTGTCTATCATAATTTTAATTGGTTTCTCGTTGATAAATCCATCCACAAATTTTAAATTAATTCCATTTTTCTTTTCGTTGTTTCCTGCCAATTTAATAAACTCCTTAGGGTGACAAAAGATTCCTGTTTGATTTTTGGTTTTTAGTGAGCGCCGTCGTGAAAAGACGCCGGTTGCTCATCGTTGTTTATATTTTCGTCATAATGTCTCTCTCCGTCATATTCATCTGTCTGGGTATTATTTACTTCTCTTCTATTTTCTCTTGGTCTGTCGGATCTGTTTCGGTTTTCTCGATATCCCTGTTCATTTTGTCTACCATTATTTCTGTTTTCTTGATTTGAGCGTGTGGTGTTTCTATTCTGGTATTCTCGATTTCTGTCCTCATTCCATTGCCTATTTCTTTGTTCATAATTTCCTCTTCCGTTGTCTCTATTTTCGTTTTCCCTTCTGGGATTAAAATCTCGTCTTGTATAGTCCCTCCTATTTTGATTTCTATCTCTGTAATCTTGTGTTTCTCGGGGCCTGTAATCTTCTCGCGACCTTCTTGATTTTCTTTCTCTTAGACGTGATTCTCTTATTTGTAGGAATTGGCATAAACTATCTATGTCTTTGTAATTTTGCAATGTGATATGGTCTTCCAGCGTTTCCTCGAAATGTCTTGCAATCAGTTCGACTAATTGTTCCGATGAGTAATTATATTGTAAATGTTTTGCATTATTGTAAATTTGCAAAGCATATGTCCTTTCTGATACACCCATCCTATCATTGTATTTCCCATTTTGCAATTCCTTGTTAATTTCCAATTGTTGGACTTTTCCCCAGAAATAATTCAAAAATTTTTGTTCAAATTGTTGCCAGTTGCCGAATTCTTCTTCTTTGCTATCGAACCATAGGCTTGCTTCATATTTGAGATGGTTTCTGATAGTTTCTTTTGCTGTTTCGAAATTTCCGATGTGCTGTATTTTCTTTTTCAGGCTATTTATGAACGGCACTGGGTGTAATCTTCTTACATCCCCGCCAAACCTTATCTTCACGTCATCTGTGCTATGTATAACCATTTCTCTTCTTTCTCCGACATTCTGTTGCGTCCTGTTTTCGGTGACTTGTTTTTCTATTTCTGTGATTCTTTTTTCCACTTCTTCTCTGTCTACTTGAATAGCATTTTCTAACTTATTTTCCAAATTTTCTAGTTCCTTTTTCTGCCCATTCGTTAACTCCTCCATTTTGTTTTGAATTATCATTTCTTGTTCTTTCATGTGGTCCTTCATTCTAATTTCTTGTTCTTGCATGTGATCCTTAATTTTCATTTCTTGCTGTTCTATCTCGTTTTTCATTGTTGTCAAACATCCTTTTATTTCCTTTTCATACTTTTCTATGCGTTCCTCTATTTTCTTATTGTTCTCTTCTATTGCTTGTTTTGTTTCCTTTTGATTGTCATCCATTTTTTTCTGTGTTTCATCCATTTTTTTTGATGTTTCTTCCTGATTTTTATCCATTTTTTTTTGTGATTCATCTATTGCTTGTTTTGTTTCATCCATTTTCTGTTCCATTCTTTGTGACTGGAGTTGCATCATTTGTAATAATTTATCTATTCCTGATAATTCTTGCTGTTCTGATGCCATGATTGTCGTGTCTAAAATATCTTCTTGGTCTGAAGTATTCTCTTGATTTGAATGTTCTTTTTGTTTTTTGTTGTCTTTGCTTTGGCTTCTTGTCACAGACATTTGTTTTCAAGAAGTACTGTCCCCGCCAAATATGAAATTTTACTAGTATGTTACCAAGACGACTTTTTCTCACCCAAATATTATAAATTGTCAATAAATATATGAAATGTAAATATCGTAAAAATAAAATATTAAATCAGTTATGTAAAATTTGTACCTAAAGAGATCTAAAATTTTATGTTATCAAATGTAAGTATCTCACTTTTTACCACAGGCATATAAATTTTCAAATACCGGCTTTACTCTTTCTATCCTTCAAATTTGCCACTAGAAATACTTTACAATGCCCCACGTTGGGCGCCAGTTGATGTGATCTTGATTATTGATATGAGATAATATTCTTATATGTCACTTAATTTAATCAATGTATTAAAACTAATCCAATTAATTAACCAGATCACATATCAATATGTTTTCAATCTCAGGGCGAATTATAAATTAATTACTTACTTTCGTGGCTTCTAGTATTTCTTAATGGTTCCTAATCGGGATAGAAAAGAAAAGAGCAAAAAAAAAATACACATATGGGTTACAATTATAATCAAAAATATTTTTTATTTTATTTAAAATAAAAATCAATGCTTAATATTTGCTATTTCCTACTATTCTTAAACATAACATTTGAAAATGGGAACCTTATTTCCTTTTGTAAATCAATTGAAAGTTTTTATTAACATTTAACTATTAGGAGTTATTATTAACAACTCTATTTAAGTTTGATGAAGCTTTTCTGATATTATTGATTATGTTATTCACTTTTTTATGTGGAATTTAATACGAAAAACCCATACATTCATGTCCAAATAAATGAGACTGACCTTTTCCTGGTGAAACTGAAAATGTCCTCACACAAAACCCGTTCCTGCTATCCTTGGCTGCGATCAAACCTCGTCCTGGCTTCCAGTAATGTACTCCTTTGAAAAACTAGCTCGAATAGCTCTCGTCCCTGCTTCGGTCGTGATGCTGTGTTCTACCTTTTTCGAAACTGCTATCAGCTACCGGAACACTCTTGGCTCAAGGAGGTTCTTTTACTCTCAACCTGGCCTACTTCTCGTTCCACGATAGATACTCCACACTCACGGAACTACCGGCTTTCTCACTCTCCGTACACTACCGTCTACTACTCGACTTCACTTCTCGACAGCTCAAAACATTCTGATCTCTATTTGTCATTCATTCCCCTCTTTTCTAAATATCCCTTCCAGATTCACAAATCAAAATTCCACCACCAACTCTCATTCGCAGTATTCCTCAAAACCAATTTTTAAACTTTCTAAATATGCTTAATGGATTTCAAAGAAAATAGTTAATTCCCATTCTAAAATTACTTTCTACTAATTACAAAATTTAATGATCTATTATCTACTTTCACTAAGTCTTCTTTAGCATCGGCTAATGATTGCACCTTCCGCGAACAACGATAATGACCTATTTTCGATTTCACTTTAGTTTTATTTTAAGCGCATTGTTCCGAGTATCGTTTTAATCACTTCTTAAAATTAAATATAACAATTTGTTGTATACAGGTTGTTCTAAATTTATATGCCCGTGGTTGAGAAAATTGAAAATATTTTATATTAAATTGAATTTTGTCTATAATTATCAAATTTTAATTTTCATATCAAATAGAAATATAACAATATATATATATATATATATATATATATATATATATATATATATATATATATATATATATACAAAAAAATGTGGTGAGCGACTTAGACAGTCCCTTGCAAACCAGCTTTTGGACTGACTAGAGAGCTGCAGAAGAGTTTGCTATGGAACTCTGAGGACTACATTGTCTTGTGACTGGCTGAGTGACACCTAGTCTATGCCATTAAAAATATGTCTGAAGTAGATTATTATAATAATTATGTTAGTATTGGCTTCAAATTTGAAAAGTCAATTTATGATTTATACAAGGGCCTTAACTGACTTGACAACATAGGTACAAATTGACTATAAAAATTTATTAGACCCAAATATGAACGTAACTGTCAAATTTCTGGGTTCTGGTGCATCTACAATGGCCCTTAACTTTTCTTTAGTAGGATGTATACCATCTTTATCTATTAAATGTCGTAAATACTCAACCTGGTTTTCAAAAAATCTACTTGTCTACATTTAGGTCCGGTACTTTATGTCTCGATTAACAGCCCGTTAGTTAACGGAGGTTTAATCGGGACCTCTTTAGGGTCTCTTGCGTTGTAATAAATGCAATTATAATTATTATACTTATTTATAATTATAATAATACTTGTAATTGCATTTATTACAACGCAAGAGACCCTAAAGAGGTCCCGATTAAACCTCAGTTAACTAACGGGCTGTTAATCGAGACATAAAGTACCGGGCCTTAGTTTTACATTAAACTCAGATAACAGGTCTAACAGATTTTTTTTATCACGTAAGATGTTTTAGCAAATTAAAAAATAAAAAACACTAAATGTGCTTATAAATACTTTCCATTAAAAGAAAATCTTTTCCTTTTTATAAAAAAACTGCGTTTGGTAGAAATTTTTCTATAAATTTTGTCAGGATTATCCCGTTGTAGCATCCAACAGTAGTCTGCCATCATGGATACCCTCCATTTACCCTGATAACGTCTTTCCATCTGCTTAATGTCTTGGTGGAAACGTTCCCCTTGCTCTTCGCTAACAGCTCCAAGATTTCCTGGAAATTGGTCTAGATGAGCGAATAAAAAATGTACTTTTAAACTCATATTGCATCCTAGAATACGAAAATTTTGTAGCATTTGTGTGACAATGTTCTCATAGTCTGGAACTTTCTTATTTCCCAAGAACTTTTCGATAACTTCTTTAAATGAAGTCCACGCTTTCTTTTCGATAAACGAATTTTGAAAGTTTTCGTCTCTGCATAAAAATCTAATGTCGGGACCAACAAAAACTCCTTTTAATTTTGCATCGGACAACTTGGGAAATTTTGAACAATCATCATCATCATCATAATCGATGATCCTCTTATACCGTAAGGTGTCGAGGTGTCTTATTTACTCGTTATTCTCTGCAAACTTACGCCACTTTTCCCCAAGCTAATTCTTTGTCTTCCTTCCACGATTTTCCTCTATTCTGCAATATTTCCATCACACTTGTATTCCACGTTTTCCTTGGTCGGCCTCTCCTGTTTTTCCCTATCGGCCTCGCTTCCCATGTCATTTTAACCTGTCTGCCGTCGTTCATTCTAAATAAGTGCCCAGTCCATTTTAATTTCTTTTCATGAATTTTTTCCTTCAATGATTTTACTTTTAATTCTCTTCTAATATATTCGCTACGTCTTTTATCGATTCTCCTAGCTCCTACGACTTTTCTTAAATACCTCATTTCCGCTGCTTGCAATCTCTTTTCTTGTTTGTCCTTCAATACCCAATTCTCTGCTACATATGTAGTGATAGGTACGTAAATTGTTTTGAATATTATCATTTTGGTTTTCCTAGTTATTTCTTTTTTATTTAAGAAGTTTTTATACAGCGAATGATATGTTCTTGTGGCTGCTTTTATCCTATTTCCAATTTCGTCTTCTTGTGTCCCCTTCTTATTTAAAATTATTCCAAGGTATTTAAATGTATTTACTTGTTCAATTTTCTTGCCTTGGATTTCAATATTGAAGTTAACATCTTTCTTGGATATTGTCATTACTAAGTGCCCAGTCCATTTTAATTTCTTTTCATGAATTTTTTCCTTCAATGATTTTACTTTTAATTCTCTTCTAATATATTCGCTACGTCTTTTATCTATTCTCCTAGCTCCTACGACTTTTCTTAAATACCTCATTTCCGCTGCTTGCAATCTCTTTTCTTGTTTGTCGTTCAATACCCAATTCTCTGCTACATATCGTCGCCTCAAAGCGACAGTAGGATATGTACATATCCTACTGTTGCACTAGTGCACCGTATATGCGTATATACCATACACATCGCATCGGTCCCATATGACTAACTGGTTGATCGGTGCACTAGTGCAACCGTAGGATATGCACATATCCTACTGTTGCTTTGAGGCGACGATATGTGGTGATAGGTACGTAATTGTAATTGTTTTGAATATTATCATTTTGGTTTTCCTAGTTATTTCTTTTTTATTTAAGCAGTTTTTATACAGCGAATGATATGTTCTTGTGGCTTCTTTTATCCTATTTCCAATTTCGTCTTCTTGTGTCCCCTTCTTATTTAAAATTATTCCAAGGTATTTAAATGTATTTAATTGTTCAATTTTTTTGCCTTGGATTTCAATATTGAAGTTAACATCTTTCTTGGATATTGCCATTACTTTTGTTTTTTCCATATTAATTAATAGATTGTAATAAACAATATTTTAAATCTAAGACTTTTCGTTAATAAACTTGCTTTCTGGCTGCATCCCGTATCTCCGGATTTTACAATATATAATCACAAGAGACGACGAAAGTAGGAGAAAGCAAATAGAGGACGCTTAGGCCACGCATTTACCTTCCCTTCGTCAAGGAAAAGGACCGAAAGACAGTTTCTAAATACTCAAACTGAGTAAAAATGAAAAAGATAAAAAGATCAAGGCAGGTTTGGTTTATATTTGATTCAGAGTTGGACTACCATCTCCATATAACTATTTCAGCATCCTTATGCCTCGTCAGTGAAGCTCAGAAGTCTCAACTCTGAAGGAAATACAAACAATTCTGCCAATTTAAGGCAAACCATCGCAATGCAATGAACCCACCTCTGAGACGCAATTTAGCGACATCTCAATATCAAATATAAACAAAACCTGCCTTGATCTTTTTTATCTTTTTCATTTTTACTCAGTTTGAGTATTTAGAAACTGTCTTTCGGTCCTTTTCCTTGACGAAGGGAAGGTAAATGCGTGGCCTAAGCGTCCTCTATTTGCTTTCTCCTACTTTCGTCGTCTCTTGTGATTATATATTGTAAAATCCGGAGATACGGGATGCAGCCAGAAAGCAGTTTATTAACGAAAAGTCTTAGATTTAAAATATTATTATATTTTTATTTCAATTATTCTAATTGTTTAAAAGGTAGTAAACTTTGCATATGGGGCTTTTCGTTGTTTTCCTCGTAATACGAGAGATGTCGCTAAATTGCGTCTCAGAGGTGGTGTAACAAAAGATAAAGAAAACTTCTGTTGGAGTGACAGTAAAAAGAAAGGTATACTCCAACAGAAGTTTTCTCCCCACGTTGGGCGCCAATGTAACAATAAGAAGAAAACTTCTGTTGGAGTGAAAGTAAAAAGAAAGATATACTCCAACAGAAGTAAGGAAAAAAAAGAAAAGACTAGGTAACTAAATAGTTGGGGCTCTTATGAAAATAAAAATGAAGAGAGAGTGGGGTGTGTAAAGAAAAGGGTGAAGTGGCTTCTACGTTGAGAAGCCGCAGTAGGAAAAATACTACTTGCAGTAGTACTGAAGAAAGGGGAATAAAAAGGGGTATAAGTAGAAGTGGGAAGAGACAGAGGCAAACTGAATAGAGTTGGCTAGCAAGATATGCAAGAGAACAACTTGACACTCAAGGATGGATACGGCTCGTTTGCATGCCTGTCGAAGAACAGTAGCTCTAAGTGGATAGTAATGAGGACTAAAAGGTGAACTAATAAAATAAGAATAATGTACTGAAGAGGAATGAAGATGAATAATTTCTAAAGACGAACAAAATTAATAAAACTAACAAATCATGGGAGACATGAAAATGATCTTTGATCATTCTCCCAGGTATCTTATACTGCTGTCAAATATTAAATATACAGGAAGAATATATTAACATTTATTGTGAAAAAAAAATAAATCTACGGTTGGATATAACAGATCCTTTTTATAACTCGTAGTTTACAATAATGACTCAACAAGTGAAACCAAACTCTATTCTGAGGGAATAGAGCCCAGAAGTTTATATGAATTTAATTTAAAGTTAAATAATGTGAATGGTTGAAATTTTGACTAATAGTTGAAGTTAATTTGAAGAATTTAATTTAAAGTAGACTAAAATAATGAAATATGTTTAAATTGTTATATAGAAAGGGAAACCAGCATAAAAATAATCAAAATAAGAGTACCAACAACTTTTGTAGGGGAAAATATCTGAGCTCAGAGATCTTTACCTTAGGGATTATGCAGTATGGGGAACGCTATCAATTAAATATTATGTTCAAAAAAAAAATACTATAAAAATATGAAGCAGGGAAAATTTGTGTGCAATTAAACTATAAAAAAAAATATCCTGAATATCACAAAAAACAGTCTGTCTTTACTAAAAACGCATCAAATGTCCCCAAACAAACCCCTTTTACACAATCTTCTAGCTGATGTAATGAGCACCCAGTGGTGCTAACTTTCGCTTGCAGCGGTCCTACTGGAGGTACAGGAAGGCTGGTGGAAACAGCTGGAGGTACTTAAAAGGAAAAATAACTGGAAATGATCCAGGCTGGTTGTCCCGTGATCGTTGCTCGAGGAGTGGTCTGTCCCTGGTGGTGTTAGGTGTTTTTTTTAAGATTTCATAGTAGGTGCTAAAAAACACAGTATGGTGTTACTACCAATCTACCAATGTCAAAAAAATAAGCAAGAAATACGAGGAGGTGTTTTTATTCCTATGGGAATAAGAAGAAATTAAGTCCAAAAACTTGAATGACTAGACAGTTCGACTCTTTATCAAGTTGTTATCGGATGACCTTGGTCAAATAACACATGTAATTTTCGATTTGAATACAAGATATAATTACTGTGAAATAATATTTCATTAATATACAGGTATACAGACATATTATATTAGGCTGAAATAGTATGACTATGCAATGGATACTTATTTGATCATCTTTCAAAAGATAGGAGATCTGAACTTGAAAGGAGTATAAAAAAAATTAATTTAAATGAGCTCTATTTTCTAAGTAAAAGCAAAATCCGCAAAGAATATACAATTTTCTCAAGATGAGTTTGATCGAACCATGAAAATAGCCTACATGAAATTTAATTAGCAAATTAGTCGAGGACATTCAACATGGCTGAATAAAATTAATAATTGTTTTTTTTATTTACCGGGGTGGAACTCCATTATGCGGTACAATTCTTCAAATTCACTGTTCACTGATCCTGGATGACTACAATATAACTATTTAATAACTTTGGAACTTAGAATTATAGGTAAATCTTATTTCAACAACCCCGCACGATCTACCCAAAACCACTCCTCAAAGCACAATGGCGTGTTCAGTTCAACGGCCCAAGAACCTCGTTGCAATTCTCAAAATCCCTAGCTGTCAAAGTGGGGAAACCAATGTTGCCAAGTTTAAATGTGACGTCAGCAAGCATTTCAAAATTCTGTGATGGGTTTTAGTTGTATTTTAATAAACATTGAAAGAAAATAATTCTGAAAATAATTAAATAATATTTTCGATAATTAAATAATATCTTCCCATCAATAATTGATTCTATAAGGGGCGGAACGTCACATTCCCTTTCGACCACGAGAAAAAAAATTTATTTAAAATTTTTTTTTTTTTAATGTTAAACTAGAGTAGTAGTGCTTAGTGTATCATTCCCCGTTGATTCGCAAGATTACAAATAATCACAACTAATAATCAAGGGAAAGTAGGATGGTCACTGCAGCAAATAACAGAAATTGCAAAATGTGACCCGAAGTCCTAGTAAAAGTGACTGTTTTTTTTCTTAAAAGCCAAACAACCTAAAGATGAGACATAATTTATAATGACAAATAAGTGTCGAAGTGGCAGCAAATCCAAAGTTGAACTATCCATGGACATCAGATTTATAAGGGGTATATCCAAGGACGAACAACCAGGCAAAGGTGGGAGCCAATTCATACCATAACGCAAGTAAATATACTAAAGTCACCAATGAAATCAATAACTATAATAAGTGAAGAATCGAACACTCAATCCTAAATTGAACTAGCAATGGACACCAGATTTGTAATAGCATATCCAGAGAAGAACAATCAGGAATATTTATGGAACAATTTTCACCAATACCAAATAATATAAATAGTGAACATACCAAAGGAATGCAAACACATTAACCAAAATAAATGTGGAATCAGACACTCAATCCAAAGTCGGACTATCAATGGACAAAAGATTCACAAAAGCATATCCAATGAAGAACGACCAGGAAGATTTATGGACCAATTCACATCAATACTAAATCATATAAATAAATAAGTGAAGAATCGGACACTTCATCCAAAATCGGACTATCCATGGACACCAGATTCACAAAAGCATATCCAACGAAGAACGATCAGGAAGATTTATGGACCAATTCTCACTAATACTAAGTAAATAAACTAAATTAGCTCTACATCTACCCTCATCCGGTAATGTCAGCCTATCTGAACTAAATAATAGCACTAAAGGATGAACTTATAAGTTCTATGACTCCATGATAGAAAAAAAATATGACGAGAACGAGCTACCAATTTTGAATAAAACTGCAGATTCATGCATTCTCGCATACATAGAATTATCCAGGAAATACTCCTGAATCTAAGCAACGACTGATGCCCAAGGTAAGAAGTGGTGATATACAAAAAAAAATCAATCATTTGTCCAAGCAGGTTAATTACTAACATTCATGACTCTAAGTATCGGGAGAGTCCAAGCATCAATATACTATTAACCAAGAGACATAAAATAAACAAACTCATGTGGAAGTATACCTGGAATATTTGGACTAATTACACAAGAGTGGTTAGGACATGCTGCAGACATTCCCTGACCAGAAATATTATGATAGATAAACATCTGTCTACTCTTCAATGAAAGACATAGATTGCGAAATCGGATAGCAATGGCGCCTTGCTGAACTTCGAACCCACGTATTCACCTACTTGGAGCATCAACAGACTAGTGTCTAAGAAGAAATATGAAAGACTCAAGAATTCATAATATATACCTCTAAATTCCAACTAATTCCAGAATTATACTGTGGAGAAAAGAAAGGATCTGAATTATTATAATATACTTAAGATATCAGTGACAAATGTCAATAGAGTAACCCAATAACAAATTCACGACCACATCTTTCCAATATGGCAAGTCCAATAACATGATATAAAAGGATATATATATATATATATATATATATATATGATACATGTATCCATGTGACTTCCAAAGTAGATTCTCGTAATACGTTGTTACTTCATATATACCGTTATGACTTCCGATTTCGGAAGTCACAACGTTTTGCCTATATTTTTACGAATTTGGCTACTAGATGGTATCAGAAGGCTTATATTAAAAATTTCGCTGGAAGTCATATCGTATCTAACATACTCATAAGATCAGATTTTAGTTCGACGGTATATCACCAGCGCTAGTGTCCCTCCCGTGCTACTATACAGGTTATGTACACAACGCGTAGCGTCTTCCGTATACCACACCGCTCGGTGTGACTTCCGTTTTTTGGCAACCCTGTGTAACGGTTTCCAGACATTTATCTGTTGTAGATTCGCGGTCCTAATCGTACTTAGTGTTTTGTGTGCCTTTTGTTTTTAAACATGAATAATAGCAGATCTGCTTTACTTTTAAAGTACTTAGTAAAGCAGATCTGCTTTACTAAGTACAATAAGTGATTATATATCTCTATAATTATATATTTTCTGTACTTATTTCAATCTATAATATTTACTTACCTATTTACTTATATAAATTCATTTTTCTCGTGTTTTTGTTTACTTCCTTTTTTACAATGAACTTCTAATTTAATCTACACTCACCGGCACGAAAAACGGGCACCCTAAAAAAATGGGTAATTTTTGATGTCTCGTATCTCCCAAACCTTTGGTCCGATTTAAGTAATGTTTTTAATATGTTATAGCCTTATTATTTAACAATATAGCTATGATAACATTGTTGATAGACAGGTAAATTTTCATTGTATACCGGGTGTACCAATCAAACTGGGTTTTTTTCTCAATTTTCACAACACCCTGTGGAATATTCTAGCCTTTATAAAATATTTAAATTAAAGCCTAACTATAGCTCCAGGTTTTATTAACATTCTGTTTTTTTATTCATTCGCTTACGTTGGATAATAAAAAAGTTAAGGACTTTAACAACTAGCCATGTTCTTTATCGATACAGGTGTTTCTAAATATAAGTGCGACAAATTTTAAGGGGTAATTTCTGCATGAAAAAATAATGATCGTGTGGCAAAATAATTTTATATTTGCAAGCATTTGCGGACTTAGCTTTATCAAGTAAACGATCATTATTTTTTCATGCAGAATTACCCCTTAAAGTTTGTCGCACTTATTTAGAAACACCATGTATTGATAAAGAACATGTTTAATTGTTAAAGTCCCTAACTTTTTTATTATCCAACATAAGCGAATGAATAACAAACAGAACATTAAGAAAACCTGGGGCTATAGTTGGGTTTTAATTTCAATATTGTATAAAGGCTAGAATATTCCACAGAGTGTTGTGAAAATTGAAAAAAAAACCAGTTTGATTGGTACGCCCAGTATACAATGATAATTTACCTGTCTAGAAACAATATTATTACAGCGATATAGTTAAAGAATAAGGCTATAACATATTAAAGAAATACTTAAATCGGAGAATAGGTTTAGGAGATACGAGCCATCAAAAATGACCCATTTTTTGGGGTGCCCGTTTTTCGTGCCGGTGAATGTATCTATTAAATAATCTAAATTATTTTTAAAAATCTTATTAAAAGCTTAAATACAAGAAATGTAGGTAAATGTTCTCATTTAACGAAATTTCCGAAAATTGTGTATTTTTTTTACCCAAGTAGGCTGAAAAATCGATTTTATAGTTATTGTTATTTCGAAAGTAATAAAACGTGTAAAAATTACAAAAAAATTGAATGTACAATTACAATTGAATGGAATTAAATACACGATAAAATGAATCAAGAGCGATAAAAAGTTTAAAGTAATAAATTCTAGTAATAATATAAAATGCAGTAAACTCTCTCTTAAGGGGGTAGGCGCAAAATCTCTGTCCAATGCTATTTTAATACATTTATTTTTTTCGAATCCTGAGAAAACTAATAAATATTTTTTAAAACATACACCCAGAATGAAAGATAACATTATTACGGGGGACCGAAAGTCCCTTAGAATAAAAAAAAGTTTCTTTTGAATGAAATATTCGAAATTAAAAATCACACTAACTTTTCTCTTGTTTTTTCATCCCATTATCTTTATTAAAATAAACATATATTAGGTATATAAGTTATTAAAATAAACATTATATAAGTTTTCAGGGACTTTCTGCCCTCGGTAATAATGTAAGCTTCCATTCTGCGTTTAAATTTTTCAAAAATACTTATTAGTTTTCTCAGAATTCGAAAAAAAATAATGCATTTAATTAGCACTGGACTAAGATTTTGCGCCTATCCCCAACGAGCACCTCCTCTATACGGACGGTATTTAAAACAAAATTAATTTGCCGATATATTGAGCCTGTACTCTTCCGGACAATCCCTTAAAATGATGTGTATTCTTTTTCTCATGATCATCTTTCAGTGCGTCACAGTTTTTCGATTTCTCTCTAACGCATTAAATTGTATGTGACAGAAAAAAAGGCACGTCTGTGAATACTTTGGCAATTATTCTAGTTCGGTGATTATTCTAGTTGTCGATAGATGGCGCCATAATCAAAAAAGAATTATTTATTAAATAAAATAATAATATTATCAATATAATCTGTATAATTTATAAGACTATACAAATGAAAGAAAATATCATTTTATAAATGCAATAGACACAATTGATTTGGTTTTATTCCAAATTGAAAATAAAATTTGACAACTGTCAGATTTAACTAAAATGTCACGTTAGAATAAATGTCATAAATGTGTATTATCACGGACTTACCTTTTTTTCTATAATTTGTGACGCACTGAAAAATGTTCATGAAAAGGAGAATACCTAAATGAAAAAAAAATACATAGATATTTTTTCCAAATATTTTAGAATACAAAACTACAATATTTATATTTTATTATTTCAAATTAACACAGAGATGACAACGAGTGATATTTAATAACTCTTTACCTTATCAGCAGTAGGTAATAAAAATCTGGTTCTAGTGTGGGATCCGTCATTAAAATATTTTGTGTGTCGGTCATTAAAAGAAATGTGACACCATAACGCCTTGCTCTAATAATACTTTAACATTGATATTATGTTGTGACTAAAAATGTTAACGGAATGTCTGCTTGGCAAAAGAAAACATCGGCACAATATCAATTTTCTTCTTTGATATGTTACCTATGTGTATGCCAAATTTCATGTCAATCTTAAGTGGTTTTTTAAAATTTATGGGTTTTGCAATATTTTACCGTCAGCGAACGGACTAATAGAAGAGGATCCGATATAAGGCCGATCTGCATCGATCTATTTAATGGATAACAATAATTATTGGATATGTAATTTAGTATGTTAACAATTATAAAAAACAAGGGGTGCATGATCTAATTTTCTTCTGACTATAATCAATTAATAATTAATAAATTACTTTTATCTACTCTATGTCATATTATAATTGATACATTTTTAGTTTGTGAAAACTGTCATTATAGATAGCAGTGCTTTAAAGTAAGCATGAAGTAACAATGTATTTTAAATGGGATTTACTTTTTCTCACTGTTTTTGACACACTTTCATATAATTAAATATTCTTTCTTAACTTTCGCGTTTCATGGTGATGACATCTTCTTTTTCTTCAAGTGCCATCTCCGCGAAGGAGGTCGGCAATCATCATAGCTATTCGGACCTTGGAGACGGCTGCTCTGAAAAGTTCGTTTGATGTACATCCGTACCATTCTCTCAGGTTGCGCAACCACGATATTCTGCGTCTCCCTATGCTTCTTTTTCCTTGAATCTTTCCCTGCATAATGAGTTGGAGCAAGTTGTATCTCTCTCCACGTGTAATATGTCCGAGATATTCCAATTTTCTGGTTTTAATTGTATTTAAGACTTCCATTTCTTTATTCACCTTTCTCAGAACCTCTTTGTTTGTGACGTGTTCTGTCCATGATATTTTTAGAATTCTTCTATATACCCACATCTCGAATGATTCCAGTTTTTTCATTGATGCCGCATTCAAGGTCCAAGCTTCCATTCCGTAAAACAGAGTCGAGAAAACGTAGCACCTAGCCAACCTTATTCTTAGCTCTAACCTTAGATCTCTTGTGCAGAGCACAAGAGAGGTGATGACATAATGAGCAATAAATTACAAAAAAAAATTTGACAGTTTTGTGGTTTGAAAGAAATTAGAATTTTTATATGTCACAGTTCTAAGAATTGTAGAATAGAAATGAATTCCAGTGACGAAGAGTAACCGTATTTTTATTTGTTTATCGTAGATAAAATATTGTATGAAATTGTGCGTGAAGTACTTTTTGCGAACTTACGCGATGTATAGCACTCACTCCGTTTCATAAATAACTATTTTCATATATTAAAAAAAAAATGTTTCGACCCGGGTAGATATTATTCCAGATTTTCTGATTTGGGCACAGAGTTGGATTGTTGGGGCATATATGGAGAGCAGGTAGCGCAACAACTATAAACTCAATTTTACAATGGAGACCAGGAGTTAGAAGGAGACGCGGAGGAACTAGAATAAATGGTTACAGGAATTAAAGGAAGATTTATATAGGGCAGGAATTAGAGACTAGCAGAAAAACAAAAGAGGATAGAAAGAAATGGAGAAGCATAGTCAATAGTATCGAGTAGCAGATTGGGAAAAATCTGCTCGAAAAAGATGGATCTAGATAGCTTTTTAGCGGGTAATCCCCACCTGGAGGGTTTAGCCATTTAATTTTTTATTACATATTATTATTGGTACATCAAAAATTAAAAGGACGGTGCCTGTAATAAAATCTAAAATATTAAAATTTTCTATAAGTTCAAATTTATTTATTAACATTTTTGATATAATTTTCGTAAATAAATGACTTACTATTAACACTTTTTTAATTAATTCCAATAAATCCATTTTACAGCAATAATAATATATTAGTATTTTTGTAAAATAAATATCAATCATATTATCATAAATAACACAGGTTTACAAAAAAAACTAAATTTCGGACAATTTGACGAAACCATATGACAAGGGGGTTTTTGGAGTGGCTGATCACAAATCCGGGGTCTGCTCACCTCTATCGCGTCAGGTAAAGGTCATTTCAAGGTCAAATCAAGATAAATCGACAGTCGCTCTGAAAAAGTATATTAGGGGGTTCTTGGGGTCGCTGAAGATGAATCCGGAGTCCGCTGACCTCTATCTCGTCTAGTTCAACGTCATTTTAAGGTCAAATCAACATAAATTGACACAATTGCTCTGAAAGTATAGGGAGTTATGCGGTCGCTGATCATGAAAACTGCGGTCCGTTGAGCTCTACTACGTCATGTAAAGGTCATCTCAAGTTCAAATCAGGAGGAGTTAACAAAATTGATTTGACCTTAAATGGCCTTTACCTGACGTGGTTGAGCTCAACGGGCCCCAGTTTTGTGATCAGGGACCCCAAAAACACCCTAATATACTTTTTCACAGCGATTGTGTTGATTTATCTTGATTTGACCTCGAAATGACCTTCAGCTAGACGTGATAGAGGTCAGTGGATCCTGGATTCGTTATAAGCGACCCCAAAACCCTCCTAATATACTTTTTCAGAGCGACTGTCGATTTATCTTGGTTTGTCCTTGAAATAACCTTTACCTGACGTGATAGAGGTTAGCGAACCCCGGATTCGTAACCAGCGACCCCAAAAACCCCCCTAGTCATATGGTTTCGTCAAATAGTCCGAAATGTATTTTTTTGTAAACCTGTATAATCAAAAGAATATCAATATTTTAATTTAAATAGACAACTTTAAAACACAGACAACTGTATTCACAGTAAAAGTTTCAAAAGATCACACATTACGCTCAAAATAGGAGGTAAATCTAGCAGACGAGTCGTTGTGACTTCCAAAATATGACAACACCGCTGGAAGTGACAACGCGCCTTGAACTACCCTATATATGGAAGCCATAACGTATGCTGTACGCTTCGGTATATACGTATATATATACAAAATTTATTTTGGTAAATCCTTTCCCCTCAATAGGTAGACCCATTTTATAAGCCCCCCTTTTACCAAATACACAATTTTAAAAAAATAATTCCTAGTAGAAAAGGTGGAAGTCGGACAGCCTCTTCTGTATACCGGAAGTCACAACTTAACGTGCATCAATATATATATATATATATATATATATATATATATTGTTAAGATATGTAAAATTTGAATTAATATGGTTTCGATCTTAATATTTTAGAAAAGTTAAAACATATAATAAAAATATACCAAAATTCATTTCGAAGAAATGAAAGTCAATTATCTTTGGATGGCCGTAGGTAAACAAAATTTAAATAGGGATTAAGTATTTTCTTTGTACAGTTAGTATGATAAGGAAGTGGTTATGTGTTTGGACAATGAGACCGGGTTAGGGAACAATTGTATTTAGAAATTTAAATGAATGTAATCTCCTTAAAAACCGATTGGCATGTAATTAGTTTTAGGAAATTTCTAATGGTAGGAAAAGTTGGTGTTGAATCGGACATTGACAATTTTGAATTTAATTCGTTGGAATCGTTGTCAGTGGACTTTCATAATTTTTTACATAATTTAATTTTACGGTAGAATAATTTTTTCAACGTTACTGTTTAGTGCTGGCCTTTTAAACGAATGTGATTCTAGACGATAGTTGTTAAATGATCGTCAAGTCGAATAGTGGTGATCTCTGAGAGTCTCCTGAAGTAGTAAGGCAGATAAATGAATAGCTGTGAGTTTGTTGAAATAAGTGTCCTGACGGAGGCTCATCACGTAAAGCATTGTAAGTTATATTGTTCTACTTATATTCCAAGAGTCACCGTTGCATGCCGGAACGAGAAATAGATTCAGTTTATTGAGAGGAGAAAAGGCTAGCATTGTTTTTTGAAAGATACGTGCATCTGTAGGGGGTCATTGATGACAATAGGCTTGCAATAGTTTGTTGCGAGATTGCTGACTACATAGGGGGCTGCTAAGAGTAAATTGTAGGCGACCAGAGACAAGAATTTGGACAACTCATCATCCGAGAGACAGTTTTATTTTTTTTTGTAGAATTATTCATAACGCAAATTTCAATAAGTACTTTAGATAGTGGTAGGAGTATTTCAATAATCAGAATAGGAGATATTATTTTTAGAGGATATTTTGAGGGTGAATTTATTTCAATAGATGTTTTTGTACCATATATGTGTTTTATTCCGTTAGTCTTTGACCTTATTTATCATATGTAAAGCAAAGGAGATATTGAAGCACGAGAATATAAAACCCTGAGATTAGAGCATTAAATAGTGTGATTAAATCATAAGTGCATCATTAAAATTAAATTTAATTAATTAATTAATTATCTAATCAATTGCTTTGAGCACACCGATCTTTGAATATCACATTAATATATATATATATATATATATATATATATATATATATATATATATATATAAAAAAATAATAAGTAGATAATCAAATAACCAAAATATGACAACCTAAGATATGGCAGTGTAACATAGTTCCATCTGTATTAGCAAGAGTACCTGTATGGGCCTACATATCCAAATGTGTAATAATCAACAACCCTTTTTTTGGTAAGAGGTTCAGTAAGCAAAACTGAAAGTACAAGTGACGTTTATCAAACTTAGTAATACTACTGGCTGGATTAATACTTAAGAGTATTGATCCCTAATGATTAAAATGCAATTCATAATACAAAAAAATGATAACTGATATAAGCAGTATTACATAATAATTCGGTACCTAGTAATTAATAAGTTAGAAGTCATCAAACCATGCCGAAGGATGAAAATTGAACTATGGACCTGCACTATCAGGTGATTAAAAAAAAATCAAAACCAATACTATACCATAATAAAATCGAGCTAAAGGCAAACACAGGAAGAGATTAGCTCAAACAACCCTGTTAAGTTAATCTTCTTCCGATGAAGTTGAAGAACCAGCATCGTCCATGGTATTGTCAGGCAGTAAATCCTTTACATGAAATTGACCAATTCGCTTATTAGTCGAATTGTCCTTTAATTCATAAATCAAAGGAGATATTACCCTTAAGACAGTACATGGGATATATTTCTGGCAAAACTTAGCAGAAATGGCATCACCCTTATTGGATTTGACAAAGTTGCGCTTTAATACTCGATCACCAACAAAGAATCGCAGATCTCGTTTCCTCAAATTATAGTGTTGCTGGTTCCTTAGGTAAGAAGTTTTTAACTTCTTCCTAATGTCTGCGAAAATATGAGGTAACATCTGGAGATCATCTAAGCGATGAAGTTTCTCAGATATTTGAGGAAGATTTTCGGAATTGTCTGAAATTACACCAAAATAATCACCTGATAAAGCAACATTCCTACCAAAATTCAGATATGCTGGAGAGCACTGGGTAACTTCATGGACAGAAGTCCTTATGGCTTGAGCTATGGAATGAATATATTGATCCCAAGCTCTATGATCTGGGTATGTATAGGACCTTAAAGCTGTGACAATACTGCGGTTTACTCTCTCAGTATGATTTGCTTGTGGATGGTAAGCAGCATTATAAAAGGTCTTCTGAACCTTATATTTAGCTAAAAGATATTTAAAGGCCTTTGATACAAACTGAGGACCATTGTCACATGACACAATTTGGGGAACACCATACACCAAAAAGACTTGTTCCTCCAAATATTTCAAAATTGCTGGAGTTGTGGCCTGACGAAGGGGACAAACTAAAGGAAATTTAGTGAAATAATCCACAACTACCAGGCAATAGATATTACCCTTGTAGCTCCGAGGATAAGGTCCAATGAGATCCATTGAGATCATCTGCCAAGGAAAATTTATGTTCCTGAAGGAACCCATAAGTCCAGCCTGTGGTAGGTTACTTGGTTTACAAGTAGCACAAACCATGCATTTAGAAATGTACCTTTTAATAGACTTTCGCATACCAGGCCAATAATATAATTCGGCAATATGGTGATCAGTCTTATAAAAACCAAAATGACCAGCCGTAACTTCATCATGAAACATATGCAGAATATTTTCCCTATTTGGCGTAGGTACAACTATTTTCCACTCCGACATATTGGATAAGGACTCTATCGGACTTAAGATGTGTTTGTACAGAACATTATTCTCTACCTTAAAATCAGGATATTTTTGTGGGTCTTGAGTAACCCTATCAATCATATTCTGATACCACGCATCAGGAGTTAAAGAAGACAGATCTAGAACATTAATATCGTGGACACGTGAAAGAGCATCTGCGACCACTACCCCGTTTGCCTTTCTATGGACAATCTTATATGAAGAGGCAGCCAGTTTGCATATCCATCGAGAAAGTCTCTGAGAAGGGTTTTTCATACTATGAAGCCATACTAAGGAACTATGGTCAGTAATTATAGTGAAATTACGACCTTCCAGATAATAACGGAACGCTTCTAACCCATGGATGATAGCTAAGAGTTCTTTCTCCGTAGTTGAATAGTTTTTCTGGGCCTTATTCAACTTCTTACTAGTGTAAGCTATGGGGTGTTCAGAGCCATCTTTCAACTGAAATAATACGCCTCCAGAAGCAGTATTAGAGCAATCTGTCATCAGATAAAAGTGCTCATCAAAATTAGGTGACATCATGACCGGAGCGCTTGTTAAAGCATCTTTAACGCGCCTAAAAGCTTCATCGGCCTCAGGAGTCCAAGTAATGGTCTTTCCCTTTTTCCTGTTCTTCAAAAGATCAGTAAGAGGTGACAACAAGGTAGAGTAGGACGGTACAAACCGACGATAATAGCCACACATTCCCAATATCCTACGGACTTGGGTGGTGGTCTTAGGTATAGGAAAATTTTTGATAGCAACTATTTTCTCAGGATCAGTCCTTAGCCCCTGGTTATCCACAACATAACCCAAGAACTTAAGACTAGGACGACAAAACTGACATTTATCCAGATTGACCGTTAGATTAGCTTCCTTAAGACGTAAAAATAACTTATCTAAAATTTCCATATGAAGAGAAAAATCAGGAGTGACAACCAAAATATCATCCAAATAATAGAAAACATAGGGCTCTAACTGTGGACCAATGACTAAATCCATCCGACGACACATTGTCTGAGGAGCAGAAACAAGACCGAAAGGCATGGTGACAAACTGGAATAATCCTTTACCACTGACAGCAAAAGCAGTATACTTCTTGCTCTCTTCACTCAGGGGAATCTGTAAGAAGGCTTTAGACAAATCAATAGAAGAAATGTATTTGGCATTCTGAAGTTTGCTCAAAATCACATATATTCTGGGGATAGGATAAGCATCCCTGTTCGTTGTGATACTGTTTAGTTTCCGACCGTCAAAGCAGATCCTGAAGGATCCATCCTCCTTCTTCGTTAGCCAGAGCGGAGAACAGTAGGACAACGTTGAATGTTCTATGATATTTAAAGCAAGCATCGAATCTACTTCTTTTTCTAAATCTGCCTGCCAGGCTTGAGGTATGGGATACTGATACAACCTAAAAGGAGTGGGATTTCCCACTTCGATAGTGTGAGATATTAACGACGTACGACCTAGTTTGTCTTTTGAAGAAAGAGTAGTAAATTTAGAGATCATACTCTCTAATTGCCTTTGTTCAGAGCTTGATAAACTAGCAAAATCATGAATAGCACTAAGGGTAGATAAATTAAATTCAGATATGGAAAAAGAAAAATCAGAACAACTTAAGGTGCTATTGAAAGCATTGAAAAAGTCCATACCTAGAATTATAGAATTCTGCACGGAAGGAATAACATAAAATGTAATTTCTCTACATAAATCTGCCACGGTGATTTCAATTTGGAGTTTGCCCGTAATGGACTGAACTGTACCATCTGCAGTAGATACTTGCAAGGATGAAATGGGCATAATGGGAATACTAGAATTTTTCAATAAATTTAACGAATGTGCCCCTATCAATGAAATATTAGAGCCACTATCTAACAAAGCTAAACACGATTGTCCTAAAATTTGAATAGGAAGATATGGCCTATTATCATTTTGTTTCCTAACTAATAAAGAATTAATATCTAGATCTAAAGTATTTGGTTGTTTACAACCGTTATATGTAACTAACCTAGACATATCATCATCATTAACAAAACTAGAAGCTAATATAGTTAATGGAACTACATCACTATCACCATTATTATTGTTACGTTGAACACTACCAATCGAAGAAGAATTTGTAAATGACCATCTGTGATCATTTGAATCAAGCGAATCTAACGTATCATCTATAGAAATTAATTTCTGGTTTAATTTTGTTTTGTGGTGTGTGCTGCTTTCTTGAATGACACCCCTTTCCCTTTTCGTGAAGATGGGTTTGGGTTGCTGGATGTGCTTGGTCCAGCAGTTTCGTTTGACGATGGGGTTGGATTCCCTGATTGAGTGTTGGACGGAGAAACGTTCAGGGGACGGACCTCCGAAGTCTCGTTTCCCGAACACTTAGAACAATTCCTATTAAGGGTGTTCTCTCGGCCACAACCATGGCAGAAAATACGACTTTGAGGAATCCCACAATTGTAAAACGGGTGACCTGGCTGATCACAATTCCAACAGACAAGAGAACTAACAACCGAAACATTATGATCATGGCCCTTATTTGGCCAAGAACGTTGCCTAAAGGAAGTTGGCTGATAAGAAGAGTTAGAAGAGGATCGAGATGTGGATGGAGGTTGAGAAGACCAGGATAAAGTTTCCTCCAAACGTTTGCACTTTATAGTAAGGTCATCAATGTTCTGAATGTCCATAAGAGCTAATTGTTGATGATAAAAGGGTAATAGACATTTAAGGATGATTTTAATTTTAGCTAAATTTGACAAATTAGTGTCTAAACGACTACACATACCTAATGTAGTATTAATAAACATAGTAACAGATTCCCCCGGTTTCTGCTTATGATTCTTAATTTGATCTAGTAGGTCGTCCTGGAACGAGTACGGAAGAAAATCTGACTTCAACTTTTTAATCAGATCAGACCAACACGAAAAATTACCCCTATTATTCCTAAACCATGTAAAAGCTGTCCCGGTGAACAGTTCAGCAGAAGCAGCAAACAAATACTCTTCAGAAACACCTCTAGATACTCGAAGACATTCAACCCTTTCCAAAAATGACAGCACATCAGTGTGCTGTTTTTCACCTGAAAATGAAATACCCCATTTGTGTACTTGCACAGGTTTGGAGTAAGTGAAGAATAGAATAGAATAGAATACTTTATTGGTATAGCTTTACAGCTGCCATCATAAAGATGGATATACACGTCAGATATACAACACAATATAGTCACAGACACATAATCAAATACCTATACATACACTTAAATTTTAGATTTAACATAATGTACATTGATAAATATGAAAATTATTAATATTAGACAGAACTCATAACAGCAATCTAGTTGCTAAGTATTCTTCTACACTGTAGAATGCATGTTTACATAGTATACTTTTCACAATTCTTTTGAATTTCACCGGATGCAAAGATCTAACTTCATTTGGAAGATGATTATATAGCCTGACCCCCACATAATCTGTGGACTTCTCAAATTTGGATAGTTTGTGACCAACAGTAACAAACTGATTGGCATTCCTAGTTGAGTATGCATGTAAATCAGAATTTCTCTTGAATGAATGTAAATTATGCTTAATATACAATATGGATTTCAAGATATATATGGAAGGCAACGGTAAGATATTGTTATTAATGAAAACTTGCTTACAAGTATGCCCAAAAGGAATATTGAAGATAAGTCTAATAATTCTCTTCTGTTTAATAAACACTGTGTCTGATTTTGTGGAATTACCCCATAACGTAACATTATAAGTAAGGTGACAATAAACCAAAGAATAATATACATTAATGAGAGTTTTAATACTGAGTGTTCTCTTCAACTGTACTAAAGCATAGAATGAACAATTTAGTTTCTTATTAACATATTCAACGTGAACATCCCAACTCATAAACTGGTCCAAGAATACACCTAAAAATTTTATGTTTGGAATATTTACAATTTCAGGAATAGACACAACTGGCATATTTCGTTTGCATCTAAAATGTATATACGATGTTTTATCAATATTCAGTTGTAGCAAGTTTTGTGTACACCATGTTTGGAATAATCTGATAACCCTTGACACTCTATTTTGAAGCTCTACGTATGTATGTGCTGATACAATCACAGATGAGTCATCTGCGTACATTACAATGTGGTCATGAGTAATATGATCGGGTAGGTCATTGACAAAAATAAGAAATAGCAGTGGTCCCAACACAGATCCCTGCGGCACTCCTACATCTACACTGAAGATGTCTGACCTTTCCTTGTTTAATTCAACATAGAATTTCCTCTCCAGAAGATATGAGTTCAATAAATTTAACATGTTACCTCTTATTCCGTGGACATACAATTTGTTAAGGACAAATTCAAATTTAAGACTGTCGAATGCTCTGGAAAGATCAAAGAAGATACCCACTACAAGAAGACCATCATCAAGGTGCCTATAGACAGATTCCATAAATACTTCAGTAGCCCCCTCTGTTGATCTTCCGGATCGAAAGCCATGCTGTTCTGAACACAGTGCATTATTTTTGTCCAAAAACTGTATGATCCTAGTGTAGTAAGCTCGTTCAAAAATTTTTGAAATTACATTTAACAAAGAAATAGGTCTATAATTATCAATAGATAGATATCAATAGCTAGATACATTGACTGGAGCATTAGGAGTAGAGGTAGCTATGGGGTTAACTCTAGAATCAAGTTCACCCTCTAGTGTTAATATTCTAAGAGAAACAGATTTCTTGAAAGGTTCCTGTTCTTCTGTAGGACAGTGTAACAAGTGTACACGGGCAGAAATATGGCCTAGACGAGATGTTAATCGCGCATACTCTGTATCCTTTACAATTCCCCTAAACTTTTCGATTTTTTTAGACAAGCTGTCCAATGTTTCAGAGATTCCTTTCTGTTGTTCCTCAAAAGGGATGGATACAGGTGAAATTTGGAGAAAACTCCTATTGCCAGCTTCTTGTTTCAAAGCACCTCTCAGAAGATTGCGTTTTTTATCGACAGTTGTCGACTCCTCTGGCATTATGTCCCTAATCTTTAATTCATAATCCAGTTCATCCACCAGAAGATGTTCAGCTTTAAAAGCACACATGATGAGAGCAAAATTATTGACAAATAGTCCAAAGAACAGAAGTATGAAAGATACCCAAGTTTGCACGCAAAATATATATACTGAGAAAATATTAGCAACACACCAACAAAATCAAAATGGCCAGCAAAAAAATAATATACATATATATATATATATATATATATATATATATATATATATATATATATATATATATATATATATATATATAAGAAGGGGTTGAAGTTATTGGGTATGCAGCTGATTGAAAGCCAAGTGATACTCTGTTCAACAAATCATTATATTTCGACAATTTTCATTGTCATCATCAGATGAGAGCTACAAATATTTAAACATGGTACATTTTTTTTTTATAATACAATTTCTTTGTTAATTATGTCTTACTTGATTGAGGTTAGTGGCAATGATCTTCAACATCAAGTACTTTGCAGTATGAGACCGTGTGGGTTACAGCTTTAGTTGGTACTATATCCATTGAATTATTATAAATATTGTATAATTTACTATCACAATAATAAAAGGACGAACACAATACACTTTAAAATCAAAACAAAAACGTTTGTTTGCCTTCTTGCCTACCAGATCAGCTGTTACCTTAGAGGATATATATATATATATATATATATATATATATATATATATATATATATATACATAGTAACTGTAGCTACAGGCACCCAGTAAACCGACGTCAATGTAGCTCCCGGTGTATATTGTATATACTAAATATTGATATTTCGGCACCCCGAAAATATCTGATAAAGAGGCATCCAAGTTGAATAAAATTTTGATAATAAATTACAAACAGGCACCACGCAGCGTTGCCACATTTATGGGGGTCACATTAACTGTTTTTCTGCTTAAAATGTATATTAGTTATTTAAACTTGACACTGAGTTTACATGTTCATCCTATGTATGTAAAAGTGGGTGCAAGTAATTATCGCAATAAAAAAATATGCAATTTTATTCGAGTGAAGAAAGACCTCAAACGATTTAAACTTTATTTTATTTTAAATTTGTGCTTATATTTTTATCAAAAATAAACTATCAAAACTGCATAAGAGAAAGACATACTTGCTGAACAAACAAAATGTATACTAAAAACAAAATAAATAATAATAAACTACGGAATATGACAAATCGTAGCAGGCCAATCAAGTTAGGTTTTTTCTAGACATAACGGAAAAGACGAGGTTTGACAGTTGAAATGTGTAGTATGAGATATTACAAAAAGACTACCATCTTGGGATTCATCAATTTTTTAGTGGAACATTTTTAAATAAACAATCAAAACGTCAAACTTAGTTTTTTGCTCATAACTTAAAAACTTGTTTATTTAGAAATTTGACGTTCACAGATAACTTTTTCAGAAAAAAAAGATACATCGAATGAGATACCCTAAATGAAAATCGGTTAATAAACAAAAAAGTTATTGCAAAACAGACGACAAAATCATTGTTTTTTAATATTGTTAATAACAATTTTATTGTTTATTAGAATATGTTTAAATATACCTAAACTTGAGGGCATTATGGTGTTTGAATGGTGTGCAAAAAATGGTCCAGATCTGTTTAATAGTTTTCGCAAAATTGAATTTGTTTATAAATTTTTTTGAAAACCGAGCTAATTTCTGAGGCTGGTCCAGTTAATATAGCTGAATGTGTCTCAATAATCCGGAGCTCATTTCCTTCGTTAAGATGTATACTAACAGCCTATGAAAAAAAAAGTAAAAAAAAATTACACATACGTACACAAAATTATTTGTTAATAAATAGCAGTTTTTAAGCTTATAAACAATTACAATAATTTCGTAGAAATTAGATCAAATTAAATGGCAATAAAAAATACGGAAAGCTGGTTAAAATACACAACTTCTAAAAAAAACTTTTAGGTCGTACGACCCTTGGGGTCTGAGATAGCCCCTTTTTTTGAAAAAATCACTGTTACGTTAATTAACAACACGAAGATCTGAAATTAACCAATATTTTATAAGAAAAGTCAAAGTTTTTAACAAAGTTTTTAGCAGGAAAAAATGTTAAAAATTGTTTAAACAGTAGTGTTATAAACAAAAAGTATTTTGCGTTCCGACTAAAGTAAAAAATATCGGGCGTAGTCGACTGACTGAATAGTGGGCGAGGTTGGCGACCGACAGCAACTCCTAAAATTACGTTATACCGACC
The DNA here is from genome assembly GCF_917563875.1 of Diabrotica virgifera virgifera. NCBI lineage: Eukaryota > Metazoa > Arthropoda > Insecta > Coleoptera > Chrysomelidae > Diabrotica > Diabrotica virgifera. Next base: position 85,219,232 of record NC_065451.1, on the reverse strand, counting down.
ACAAAAATCAACTTTAAAGTGAATAACAAATTTTCGTCATTCCTTATGTTTTCGAGGTCTCCGAATCCGAATATGGAGTTTATTTTTTTCTAGAATTAGTGGAACATGTTCAAAAATCAAATTTTATGCCAAAATGCGATAAATCAATTTTGATGATTTTTCAAATTTAACTCACTGTATTTTTGGTCGCTGTAAATATTTCCTTTTGAAAATTTTAGTGTGTTATCTTTGAAGCATTTAGATAACAATGAGATTTGTCCAAAATGATTAAACACATTAAAAGAGAAGTTGTTAATTTTTAAACATTTTGTCGTCAGATTTCGTTAGTTTCATGCTTACAAAAAAAGTTGAGTGACAAACTTTTTAGTTTATAATTTTAACTAACACAGAAATAAAATATAATTCATGAAGAAGTTTTCCAAAAAAAATTTAATTTAAAATATGCAATAGGAAAAATGTTATGTGACTTTATAGACGAGCGGCACACTGGCACACCCCAAAAAAAACTTATTTCTCGAGATACTGATACTAATTTTGGTAATAGGTACTTTATATTTTTGATGGTGCTGAAAAGGAAAATTAGGGTTGTTTTGAATTTTACGTGGGGGAACATTATCAAAATCGCAACTTTACCCTAAAAATAAAGATCACGTTTTTTGAGTTTAACTTGCTACAACTCAGTTCCATTGTAATATTTTTTTCTGAACTTTTTATAGTATATATTTCTCACCATTCTGAAGACAATGGGACCTGCTTCAATATTTCTGTCTTGCTATAAAGAAAGTTATAAATTGTTGGAAGTAAAAGGTGCAGATTCTTGAATTGCAAAGTTTAATCGCAAAAGTTGAGTGACAAAATTTGAAATTTAGCTGTTCAATTAATTTTATGTTAAAATCTAGAGTACAGAGAACAAAACGTTTTATAGAAAAAAGATGGTGTAACTTTTAATTTTAAGAAAAACGTGATTTCATTTTTTTTATTTTTAGGGTAAAATTTTGATTTTGACAATGTTTCCCCATCTAAAATTCAAAATAAAACTCATTTTTGTTTTCAGCACCATCAAAAACATAAAGTAAGACCAAAATTAGCCATTCACCACAGTGTGGTTGATATCTCGAGAAATGAGCGTTTTTTTTTGTGGAGTACCACTCGTCTATAAGGTCGCGTAACTTTTTTTCTGTTGCATATTTTGACTTGAAATTTTCCAGAAAACTTCTTCAGGTCCTATGTTTTATGCTGCGTTGAATAAAATTATAAACTAAACAGTTTGTCACCCAACTTTTATAAGTTAACAGAAAACTAATGAAAAAATTGTTTAAACAATTTTCCGGCCGCGGTAGCTTTTGGTACCCTTTGTATTTGTTATAAGGAACTTTTTTTTGAGTAAGTTTGTGCAAAAAATAAGAATCGGAATAATTTACCTAACGGGGTCGACGATACAGCCTGGACTACACACGGATTCAAAATAGAGAATAAAAAATGGCCTATACCTACCAATCGGGTTCTACTGTACCAAGTTTACTATTTTTTTTATCTATGGTACCACATTAAAATAATCATGTTTATCTTATTTTCATTGCAAAATTATCCAAAACAAAGCAGCTAATGGGATGTATAAACCTTTTTTAAGTGGCCTTTTTATTGTCATTTTTTAAATTTATTTATTTAAAATATAATTTTACTAAATAAATGTGCAAGATAATAATATTCATAAAATGCAAGTTTCTACCAAAATATATAAATATAATATTAAGCTTCAAATCCGGTATACTGTCAATTTTAAAAATGGGCTGCAACGATCTAGCGCTAGCGAATGGTAGTCCGCGAATTTATTCTCATTCGGCTACGCCCATTATTTTTTTTTTTTACTTTAGCCGCAACGCAAAATAATTTTTGTTTATAACACTACCGTTTTAACAATTTTTAACATTTTTTCTTGCTAAAAACTTTGTTAAAAACTTTGACTTTTCTTATAAAATATTGGTTAATTTCAGATCTTAGTGTTGTTAATTAACGTAACAGTGATTTTTTCAAAAAAAGGGGCATTTTTTCAAAACAATTCTAATTTTGGGGTGTGCCAGTGTGCCGCTCGTCTATAAAGTCACATAACATTTTTCCTATTGCATATTTTAAATTAAATTTTTTTGGAAAACTTCTTCATGAATTATATTTTATTTCTGTGTTAGTTAAAACTATAAACTTAAAAGTTTGTCACTCAACTTTTTTAAGTAAGAATGAAACTAACGAAATCTGACGACAAAATGTTTAAAAATTAACAACTTCTCTTTTAATGTGTTTAATCATTTTGGACAAATCTCATTGTTATCTAAATGCTTCAAAGATAGCACAGTAAAATTTTCAAAAGGAAATATTTACAGCGACCAAAAATACAGTGAGTTAAAATTGAAAAATCATCAAAATTGATTTATCGCATTTTGGCATAAAATTTGATTTTTGAACATGTTCCACTAATTCTAGAAAAAAATAAACTCCATATTCGGATTCGGAGACCTCGAAAACATAAGGAATGATGAAATTTTTTTATTCACTTTAAAGTTGATTTTTGTGGTCAGTCAGTCGACTACGCCCGCTATTTTTTACTTTAGTTGGAACGCAAAATACATTTTGTTTATAACACTACTGTTTAAACAATTTTTAACATTTTTTCTTGCTAAAAACTTTGTTAAAAACTTTGACTTTCTTATAAAATATTGGTTAATTTCAGATCTTAGTGTTGTTAATTAACGTAACAGTGATTTTTTCAAAAAAAGGGGCTATCTCAGACCCCAAGGGTCGTACGACCTAAAAGTTTTTTTTTAGAAGTTGTGTATTTTAACCAGCTTTCCATATTTTTTATTGCCATTTAATTTGATCTAATTTCTACGAAATTATTGTAATTGTTTATAAGCTTAAAAACTGCTATTTATTAACAAATAATTTTGTGTACGTATGTGTAATTTCTTTTTACTCTTTTTTTCATAGGCTGTTAGTATACATCTTGACGAAGGAAATGAGCTCCGGATTATTGAGATACATTCAGGTATATTAACTGGACCAGCCTCAGAAATTAGCTCATTTTTCAAAAAAATTTATAAACAAATTCAATTTTGCGAAAACTATTAAACAGATCTGGACCATTTTTTGCACACCATTCAAACACCATAATGCCCTCAAGTTTAGGTATATTTAAACATATTCTAATAAACAGTAAAATTGTTATTAACAATATTAAAAAACAATGATTTTGTCGTCTGTTTTGCAATAACTTTTTTGTTTATTAACCGATTTTCATTTAGCGTATCTCATTCGATGTATCTTTTTATTCTAAAAAAGTTACCTGTGAACGTCAAATCTCTAAATAAACAAGTTTTTAAGTTATGAGCACAAAACTAAGTTTGACGTTTTGATTGTTTATTTAAAAATTGTTTCACTAAAAAATTGATGAATCCCAAGATGGTAGCCCTTTTGTAATATCTCATACTACACATTTCAACTGTCAAATCTCGTCTTTTCAATTATGTCGAAAAACGGCTTATTTTTTACTAACTTGATTGGTCTATAGTTGATTTTATTTTTATTTATCTTTTACTTTATAATATTTTACGAAAAAATATATTTGTGTGCTTATTTAACAAATCTCTGATTAAAAGATTTAAACAAAGGTCTTATAAAATAAAAACTAATATTAAAAAATCCTCGTTGGGAGCACGAACAATAAAATTAACGAATATTTTTCAAAGCCTGTATTAAACACTTAATAATTACAAGTTAAAAATATACAGTGTGTCTGCGTAACTTGGAACCATATGGGAAACTTTTTTAATATCAATTTTACGAAAAAAAGTTATTCTTTATAAAGTAGTCTGCATAGTCTAAAACCTAAGAAGCAATCATCAGATATCAAATTTTATCAACAGTATACGAGGTATGTCAAAAAGTATGAATTTCGCACAATAGTCACAATTTTCGATATTGTGAAATATAAAGGCACTTTACTCTTGAGCGAAATTCATATTTTTGGACATACCTCGTATATTATTGATAAAATTTGATATCTGATGATTGCATCTTAGGTTTTGAACTATGCAGAGCACTTTATAAAGAATAACTTTTTTTCGTAAAATTGATATTAAAAAAGTTTCCTTTATTACGCGTTACTCAAGTTACGCAGACACACTGTGTAAAAAATATAAAAAAAAATGTCTTTTTTTAACAAAAGTCCATTTAATGTTGAATTTTAGATTAATGTTTTCGAAATTAGGTTGAAGTTTCTTAATAAAATCTTCTCATTCAACTTTTCTTAATGCTTTCTTCGATGCTATTTGGTTTGAAAAAAATCTTCGCATAATACGTTTTTAGTTACAAGTCCATTTTAGTCTTTCACCTAAAAACAACAAATTCAAGAACACATGAACACACTACTTTACAAAAGAGCTACTTTTTTTTGTGAAAAGTTGTCATCGGATTGTTGTACTTCTAGTACTTTAACAATTTGGTGTATATCTACTTTATCTAAAAAAAAAACAAACAAACAACATTTAGTTTCTAGTATATTTAAGAGACAAATAATATACCAAAATATTTTTCTGTTTAGCCTTTTTGATACATTTTTTGATTGTATTTTCATTGATTCCTCTTGTCCTTTTTCTTTATTTTCTATATATTCTGTTTAAGACTCAAAGAATTCAGTTTCGGATTGCATAGATTCGTTAAATTCCATATGGCGTGGTTCATTCCCTACATCTAGTTCATCCATATTAATATCTATCTCTTCCAGTGTTTTATTTTTAAATTCAGCTGCATTTCCCTTTTCCATTATTTGCAAAATCTTTGACACTTTTTTAGAAATAAAAAGAATACGTTTTTTTGATTAGACTCATAATTTACGCAAAAAAGCCGTGTATAACTTTGAAAACTGTAAAAACCGCTAATTCTTTTTAACATTGAAACTGAGATAATTTAATTTTTATTTATAATTAATTACTGCTAGGCCAAAAAGTTAATTGAAAACTTGTTTACTTTATTGCACCTAAATAGCTAAAGACAAAAATTTGATTATTTAATATGATTTTCTAACAAATTTTTGCTTCCCAAGTATATTATAGTCCAATCAACAGCCATTTTCTCGTGGAATTTTGAGAACTAAGGTCGATTTTCTTGAAAATTTGGATTTAGGTAGTAATTATAACCTTTGTCAAAATCTACTCTATGCCGAAGTGTCCTTTTGCCCTGGGGGTGTAAAGAATCCCATCTAGGGGATGAAAATTTTTTAATCAAAATGACTATGGAAATCGATAGAGTGACCAATTCTGAGTAAATTTTGTTTTATAAAATTTCTTTGCAAAATTGACACATTCCAAGTTATTTGCGATGGAAACTATGCATTTTTCTCACGTGAAACTATGCCAAAAACTCACGTTTTATAACCGTTTTTTATGAATAACTTAAAAAAATTTAATTTTATAGAAAAAAACCATAAAAAACAAAATTGTAGCTAATAAACAACAAAGAGATGCGCGTCTGAAATACCTATATGTACACCCAATAACAACTGAGGTTGTTATTTAATCTTTAAAGGATGGTTATTTTTTCGAAGAACATCGAAATGGAGAACCTTTAATCTCAAATAACTCGAATTTCGTGCAATTTTTTGGGAAAACTTAACAGAAATCTTTTAAAGTTCATTAAAATACCTTTGCAAATAAAAAGCTCTGACAAGATTTTTTGCATAAGAACTAACTGACATTATGACGAAAATAAAGTCATTTTCCACCCATTAAACACTAATAACTGTACTTAATATGTGTAGCCACTGTTGTATACCTACCTACCTATATAATATGGATTATAAATCTGTACATTTACCTTAGCTATGCTATTTAATCAAATAAAAAATTTCAGTAAATAAAAAACCTCGTTTTTTCATCTATTTCACTCCACAATAGAATGACTCAGTTCTTACAAGAAAAAAATTAATGCTTTCAGAGTATTCTCTAGTGACTCCAAATATAACCACTAAACGTTAAAGGGTTAATACTTTATAATTATTATTATTATAGTTAAATTAGGATACTTACCTTGTACATTGTCGTCTAATAATTTAAGTATTCTTTTCGTTCTGTCTCTCATGGTAATGTTAACACCCAATTTATTGTTTATTGCACACACTTTGACTTATTGCACACAAAGATCACCTTTGAAAATATTTTATTATTATAGAACCGGAGATATAATCTGCATTGATCGCAGCGGTTTTAACGGTATTACAAATCGGCGCTAAATAATATAAGTGAGGTTATATTAGGGAAAGGCGGGGTTGTCAGATTTATGGTGCCACTATGCCACTTTTTCTATTGGTGCCAAATTGACTACAATTATATAGTAACATACAGTTGTATATAGTAGAGCGCCCTCTATCGAAAAATGCCTGAACAAATCAATATGTCCGTTTGGAAAAAGTGTCAATCTGGCACCATTACGTTTTTTACATATTCTGCATTAGGAACACTCGTACTCTCCTAGGACGAAAATATACACGCTGTCGTACTGGCACCCAAAATCGGGTGCCACATCGTCAAAGTGGGTGCGACATTGACATGTTTTGCTTAAAAATGGTGCCAGATTGACAGAATATATCTGTATATATATATATATATATATATATATATATATATATATATATATATATATATATATATAGATGAAATAGAGAATGTGGAAAAATCTTTTGATCACTGAGTGTGTTTCAAGGATCTACATCTCATATATATATATATATATATATATATATATATATAATGCGGTATATAATCAAATAAATAAGATCAAATAAATATATAAGATCAAATAAATGGATAAATAATCCAATAAATAATGTATAATCGAGTAAACCTACTACCTAAATACTGGAAGTAAATTTTTTTATTTATATGTAACTTACCACCACTCTAGGAAGAAAAAAATATATATATAATAATAATCAACGCTTAGTTGTACCTCCAACTATACCACTATTGACTGAAGGAATAAAATATACGTTATATGAATTATATTAGTAATAGCAATATTAAAAAAATATAAGTTCCCAATAAAAATTCAAAATTTAACCCAGAATGTAAGTTGCACAATCGTATACTATAATGAGATCCCAAAATATAAACAAAAATCAAAACAGCGTATAAGAATACCTGATAGGTATCAGAAATTAAAAATAAAATAAGTAGGTAACAAGATGTGTATAGAGATACCAAACGGAAATAACAAAGAACTTCAGATAAAAAGAGAAGACTTGACCTAAATGAATACTGTCTTAGACCAAAAATAAGGCACCACGTTGGGAAGCCGATGTAACAAAAGATAAAGAAAACTTCTGTTGGAGTGAAAGTAAAGAGAAAGATATACTCCAACAGAAGTTTTCGCTCCACGTTGGGCGCCAATGTAACAAAAAAGAAGAAGAATTTCTGTTGGAGTGAATGAAAAGAGAGTGGTAAACTCCAACAGAAGTAGGAAAAAGAAGATCTACTTAATGTAGCCAAAGGAACAAAAATGTGTGGCTTCTACGTTGGAAGAAGCTGAAGTAACTAAAATACTACTTTGCAGTAGTACTTGTATGCAAAGATGCTAAGACAAAGAGTATAGAAGTGATATAGGACTGGAGATGGAAAATTATGAATAGATAGATGTAACTTGAATGGCTAGCTAAATATGCAAGAGAATGGCCACTTGACACTCAAGGAAGGATTCGGCCAATTTGCACGCCTATTTTTGGCCAGACAATAAATTAAAGGAAATGACAATGATGGCTAGAAAAGAAGATATTAAGATAATGTTCAGAAGATAGATAGAGTAAATATAATAATATAATGAAAATAGAATAAATTTTTGGGCGCCAGAAGAAGGCTAACTAGGTTAACCCTCTTCCAGGTATTCTACGCTGCTGTAGAGTATATTAAATTTGTAGTACAAGTATGTTAAATGTTATTAAAGATTATTAAGTTATAAAATATGTTATTAAAGATAAAGGAGTAATGAGAAAAAAATCACAATAAATGTATATTTATTGAATGTAACTACTAGATTTTCACAATCTCCGAGTTAAGACAAGTAACTAGTATGTGACTCTAACATGACAAAAAAATGATACTAGTGAAAGTCATTTACAGAATTACCTTACAAATATAATCTAAGAATAATCTTAATAAGGTTAGAAAATCTGAATAAGGGTACCTCTAATACAGGAAGTACAACTTACACCTGGTTAGTAATAACAACCTTCACCTAATAACAATTGTACGTTTATAATACGTACACCTTAATTAAATATTACCTGATAAGGTAAATAATATATAAGTAACTCAAGGTGAGTTAGACAGGCACAAGCCTTTACCTAATAAATAAATCTACGGTTGGATATAACAGATCCTTTTTATAACTCGTAGTTTACAATAATGACTCAACAAGTGAAACCAAACTCTATTCTGAGGGAATAGAGCCCAGAAGTTTATATGAATTTAGTTTAAAGTTAAATAATGTGAATGGTTGAAATTTTGACTAAGAGTTGAAGTTAATTTGAAGAATTTAATTTAAAGTAGACTAAAATAATGAAATATGTTTAAATTGTTATATAGAAAGGGAAACCATCATAAAAATAATCAAAATAAGAGTACCAACAACTTTTGTAGGGGAAAATATCTGAGCTCAGAGATCTTCACCTTAGGGATTACGCAGTATGGGGAACGCTATCAATTAAATATTATGTTCAAAAAAAAAATACTATAAAAGTATGAAGCACGGAAAATTTGTGTGCAATTAAACTATATAAAAAAAATGTCCTGAATATCACAAAAAACAGTCTGTCTTTACTAAAAACGCATCAAATGTCCCCAAACAAACCGCTTTTACACAATCTTCTAGCTGATGTAATGAGCACCCAGTGGTGCTAACTTTCGCTTGCAGCGGTCCTGCTGGAGGTACAGGAAGGCTGGTGGAAACAGCTGGAGGTACTTAAAAGGAAAAATAACTGGAAATGATCCAGGCTGGTTGTCCAGTGATCGTTGCTCGAGGAGTGGTCTGTCCCTGGTGGTGTTAGGTGTTTTTTTTAAGATTTCATAGTAGGTGCTAAAAAAAACAGTATGGTGTTACTACCAATCTACCAATGTCGAAAAAAGAAGCAAGAAATACGAGGAGGTGTTTTTATTCCTATGGGAATAAGAAGAAATTAAGTCCAAAAACTTGAATGACTAGACAGTTCGACTCTTTATCAAGTTGTTATCGGATGACCTTGGTCAAATAACACATGTAATTTTCGATTTGAATACAAGATATAATTACTGTGAAATAATATTTCATTAATATACAGGTATACAGACATATTATATTAGGCTGAAATAGTATGACTATGCAATGGATACTTATTTGATCATCTTTCAAAAGATAGGAGATCTGAACTTGAAAGGAGTATAAAAAAAATTAATTTAAATGAGCTCTATTTTCCAAGTAAAAGCAAAATCCGCAAAGAATATACAATTTTCTCAAGATGAGTTTGATCGAACCATGAAAATAGCCTACATGAAATTTAATTAGCAAATTAGTCAAGGACATTCAACATGGCTGAATAAAATTAATAATTGTTTTTTTATTTACCGGGGTGGAACTCCATTATGCGGTACAATTCTTCAAATTCACTGTTCACTGATCCTGGATGACTACAATATAACTATTTAATAACTTTGGAACTTAGAATTATAGGTAAATCTTAGTTCAACAACCCCGCACGATCTACCCAAAACCACTCCTCAAAGCACAATGGCGTGTTCAGTTCAACGGCCCAAGAACCTCGTTGCAATTCTCAAAATCCCTAGCTGTCAAAGTGGGGAAACCAATGTTGCCACGTTTAAATGTGACGTCAGCAAGCATTTAAAAATTCTGTGATGGGTTTTAGTTGTATTTTAATAAACATTGAAAGAAAATAATTCTGAAAATAATTAAATAATATTTTCGATAATTAAATAATATCTTCCCATCAATAATTGATTCTATAAGGGGCGGAACGTCACAGTGGGTTCATTGCATTGCGATGGTTTGCCTTAAATTGGCAGAATTGTTTGTATTTCCTTCAGAGTTGAGACTTCTGAGCTTCACTGATGAGGCATAAGGATGGTGAAATAGCTATATGGAGATGGTGGTCCAACTCTGAATCAAATATAAACAAAACCTGCCTTGATCTTTTTTATCTTTTTCATTTTTACTAAGTTTGAGTATTTAGAAACTGTCTTTCGGCCCTTTTCCTTGACGAAGGGAAGGTAAATGTGTGGCCTAAGCGTCCTCTATTTGCTTTCTCCTACTTTCGTCGTATCTTGTGATTATATATTGTAAAATCCGGAGATACGGGATGCAGCCAGAAAGCAGTTTATTAACGAAAAGTCTTAGATTTAAAATATTGCTTATTAAATTTTTTTATTTCAATTATTCTAATTGTTTAAAAGGTAGTAAACTTTGCATCTGGGGCTTTTCGTTGTTTTCCTCGTAATACGAGAGATGTCGCTAAATTGCGTCTCAGAGGTGGGTTCATTGCATTGCGATGGTTTGCCTTAAATTGGCAGAATTGTTTGTATTTCTTTCAGAGTTGAGACTTCTGAGCTTCACTGATGAGGCATAAGGATGCTGAAATAGCTATATGGAGATGGTGGTCCAACTCTGAATCAAATATAAACAAAACCTGCCTTGACCTTTTTTATCTTAATAGATTGTAATTTTTTAATTCTGCCTCCCAGATTCTTATATTCTCCTCCAGAGCTCTTTCAGTTCTTGCCACAATAACAATATCATCTGCAAATACACAGGCTTCGATTTTTATTTGTTGTAGATTTCTGTATCCTATGGTATATTTTTTGTTTTTGGCCAGCATTTTTTAATTACTTCGTCTATTACACAGATAAACAGTAGGGGACTCAATACCCCTCCTTGTCTGAAATAAGATTGCCCGTTCTTACCTGATTTATGGTATTGCAATACAAACTCTGGATTGTGGTTATCAGTTCCATATCCACTTCTTTATTTGTCAAGCTTTGCCATATTCCCTCCCTGTTCACCATGTCAAAAGCCTTTTTCATATCTAGGAATCCCAAATATACCGTTTCATCTTTTAGTATGGCTTTTTCGATGATCTGCTGTAGAGTGAAGATATGGTCCTGGACGCTATGTGCTGGCCTAAACCCACTTTGAATATCTGCTAATCTAGGCTCGACTAAATTCCGGAGCTTCCGTTCTAGGATAATTTCGTAGACTTTTAATGTTGAACAGAGCAACGATATGCCTCTGTAATTTCCACATTCTCTCGAATCTCCTTTTTTGTGTATAGGCAATATTATAGCCGTGTTCCAGTCACTCGGTATTTTTTTAATTTTCCATGTTAGGTTTAACAGTTCATAAAGTTCCTTTTTGCCCAATTCTCCCAAATATTTCAACAACTCGGGATCTAATCCATCTATACCTGCAGCTTTGCCTATTTTTAGTTGGGTTAAGGCATCTTCCACTTCATTCATATGTATTTTATTGTCCCCAATTACATCTTGTTCTTCTGTGGTTGTATTATTTAACTTTACTGTTTTGCTGTCTGCTGTTGTCTTGTCTTTGCTTAAAAGTTCCATAAAATATTCTTTCCATCTTTCTATAATGTGTTTCAGTTATTATATTCCCATTCCGATCTTTAACCTGTTGAAGTTTCATGTGTGGTTCCTTTCTCATATTTTTTATGACTCGGTACAATGATTTATTATTATGGGTTCTATTTTCTTCCATACTTTTCCCAAAATCTTCCCATGCATTTTGTTTTTCTTGTTTAACCATTGTTTTAATTTTGTTTCTTTGGTCTTTATATTATTACATTTTTTAAGTCCATTTTCATTTCCTTTTTCGTTGCCAAATTTGTCTCCTTATCAGGTACCTTTTTTATTATTAGTTTTTTGAATTTGTATCATTCTTTTCCTTTTTAATCGAGCAGGTTACCTCATCCCATTTCCATATTGCATCATTTACAATGATCTTTTGTTATCTGACTTTGACGAATTTTCCTTGTGCTCTTTGTTGTTTTGCAACTTCTCTTAATTGTCTTCGTACGTCTCTTTCTTGGGTTGTGTAGTCATCATCTATAAAAATCTATGTTTCTTTAATATGTCTTAGCAATTTCTTGTCTTTCATTATTTCTGCCTTATCTTTGGATGAACATAATTAAACTTTACACATTCTTTTGTTTAGCTTGGTTATTTCATTTATCTCACATTTTGCGTTTAGCAATGTTGTGATTTTATCCTCTCCTTCTTTCAGGAGTTTTATGTCTTTAGTAGTTTCCAAACCAGTTATAATTATATTGTTTTGGCGTTCCTTCTTCTCCATGCTTTCCATTTTATCTTCCAGAATTTTAATTTGAGATCGCATTTTTTCATTTTCCGTCCTTATTTCTTTTATTTCTCCCAGGCTTTGCTTCCATTCATTTGTCATTTCTTTAACCAGAGCTACTAATTATTTTCGCTCATTACGCATTTCTTTCGTTTCTTTTGAAAGTTCTTTTATTGTTTCTAGCAATTCGTCCATAATTAGCTCTTACAGTCAGCCAATGTCTAATGTAAAATATGTTGCCTATCAATTGGTGCTAAATATACTAGCAAATTAGGCCTTTGGATTGTGTATGCAAATTACTATACAGGTCTAGTGTAAAATGTGTTGCCTATCGACCGGCGCCAAAAATTACCCACAATTTTACCTTTCGGATGTGTAATTTTTACCAATCGACGTCACAACACTTTATATTCACACAATTTGTTAACTTTTCGTCCTTATTCGATAGTTTATTTGTTCACTAACACTCTCACTGACAACTATTTTCTTTAATATCTCAGTTTTACTATTAACTTTTTCCCTAAAACACTTGTAAATTAACAAGCTCGTTATTATCGGGACCAACAAAAACTCCTTTTAATTTTGTATCGGACAATTTGGGAAATTTTTGAACAAATATATTTAAAACATTCTCCGTTTTTGTCAATAGCTTTAACAAACTGTTTCATCAAACCTAATTTTCTATGCAGAGGGGGCAATAAAATTCTTTCACGATCAACTAAGGCATTGTGTTTTGTTTTTACTTCCTGGCGTAAGGTTTTCTCTTGTAGGCCATTCTTTTTGGGTGCAATGTTTATCTCGTGCTCGGCTGTCCCATTCACAAATGAAGCAAGGCTATTTAGTATAACCTGACTGTTGGCCAAGTAGCATACACATAACTTTTAGATCTCCACAAAGCATCCAGTTATGGTCTCGGTATTTAATTTTTTTTAAGAGAAGTTCCAAGTTTTCGTATGTTTCTTTAAGGTGAACAGAATGAGCGAGCGGAATAGAAGCCAGTGTATTACCATTGTGGAGTAAAACACCTTTTAGACTACTTTAGAGTAAATAAATAGTCGCTATTCTTCCTTTTCATAAGAGGCAGCTCCTAGCTTAATAACTAAGTCGGAGATATTGTTACAATATACTAAAGAATCTTCTTGAGTAAAATATGGACTCAGGTCCTTTTCTCGATTTCTGTAGAAACTGGTTGATGTACCTGGAGCCAGCAAATTTTTATCACGAATGAAGTAAAGTAACGCCGACCTGAAGATGATCTGAATATTGTAGAGATCGAAACCGGTCGTCGAAGTATTATTAAATTATTGTGAGTAAGTCTGTGTTTCTTTACTTCATTTAAAATGAACTCACATATGCAACCCATTCAACATTTTTATCACGAAGTCGAGAGACTAGAAGTTCTGAGGCATCTTTGGGAAGATTTAAGTCTCTTATTAAAGAGCTTATTCCATTTGATTAAATAGTTGTGGTTCTTCTTCTGCTTCAAAAGTAAAGTCGGAATCTGTGGAGTCAAATGCAGACTGGTCCGAATCATACGATAACACATTCTCTAACTCCTTTGGTGGAATAGACATGGGTACATCAGGACCATGAGAAATAGGCATAATAGCAGATTTTAGGTTCGGGTATAAAATACTTTTTTTATTCTTACAATTAAATCCCTTCAAATTGCAGGAGCAAAAGTACCAATCATCAGAATGCTTTTGTGGCTCACGCCACACCATGGGACCTCCAAAACTCAATGACCTTTTTCTTCCTTTTGTCCACCTTCTTAAAGCTTCTACATAAACTTTACATACAATATGTGGTGCCCAAGATTTGTCTTGTTCTCATATTTTCACTCCAAAATAGGCATGATACGCATTACTAACAAATAAGGTTATGTTATGTCTTTGTTTTGCAACCACAAAACTGCCACAAATATAACAAAAGCAGTCTGCATTATTAACACAATATCTCCTTTCCATAGCTCGAAATAAGAATAGAATAACAAATAAACAGCACTAATTCGAAACACAGCGATAAACCTCCTCGAACTGCTAAAACCAAACAACTGATTTTGATGCGTTTATTTACGACTGGGAGAGGTGCAGCCGCGGTATTGTACTAGCTCACTAATTTTAGAGTGTTGCCACAATTCAGAATTTTATTAAAATATTTTTGGACAACTGTTTGTGCCATATATTTACACTAAAAACCGTTTTTCTAATTTTATAATATAAATTATACATATTATGTAAACTTTTCGTATAATCAAGGATTTTTTATAAGATCTCGATTTGCGAAAAATTGGAAGGTGATAGAAAAAAACTAATGTCAGTTTCGGATTCAGGAGGTCAAGATTACCTAACAAAGGATGTTTATTTTAAAACATCAAATTTATTGTTGGCCTGTGTAATTTACTTAATACTTTACCTAAAATTTCCTTTGCATGTTCCAAAGAACTACCAGCAATCAAAACATCATCCAAGTACACACTAACACCTTGTATACCACAGAGAATTTGGTGTATAACAGATTGGAACAAAGCTGGTGCACAAGCAATTCCATATGTAAGCCTAGTATACCTAAACATACCCATGTGGGTGTTAATGGTAAGATATTTTTGAGAATCTGAATGCACCTGAAGTTGTTGGTATGCTCCAGACATATCTAAAACACATAAAATCTCCACCTGCTAAACTCGCAAAAATGTCTGCTGGTATAGGAAGAGGATATTGATTTACATTCAAGAGCTTATTTACAGTGACTCGAAAATCCACACAGACTCTTACATCATTTCCACATTTTTTTGGGAGTATTACTATGAACGAGGCCCATTCTGAAAAAATAACTGGTTTTAGAATCCCAACTTTAATCATTTGGCCCAATTTTTCCTCTACTTTGTGTTTTAATGCATATGGCATTGCATAAGGTTTTCTAAAAATAGGCATAGCATCTTTTTTAACACTAAAATTAATTTTAAATTTCGTAATAGGGTTACACAAATTGTCAAACACTACTGGAAATATGAGTTTCAACTCACTGACTGTATCTGAGCCCTGAAGAAAATTTACAAATCCAGATGAAAACTTCTGTTGCCACCCAGGAAACAGGATATTGAGCCAATTTCTACCCAATAAGGGGGTAAACTGCTTTGGAGATTTTATTACTGTTAGTGGCAATATAAAATTATTTTTATCTAATTCAACCTTGACATTACATTCTCCAATAGCTTCAATACCTTGCCCTGAAACCACATTTAACTTATAACTTCTTCTTCTTCTTCCTATTTTATAAATAGGCTCAATGCCTGTTTTACTTCGGTTTTTAGCCTCAATTTACATTGTCTGACCATATTTTCCTCGGTCGTCCCAATGATCTTCTTCCATTTGGCGATTTGTCTCTTGCTATTCGTACTATTCTATTTTCTGTCATTCTTTCTATGTGTTGATTCCATTCTATTTTTCTTCTTTTGGTCCACATGTTTATTTCTTCTATATCACATCTCGCTCGTATTTCCTCACTTCTTACTCTGTCTCTTAGAGTTTGGTTTATTATTTTGCGTAAGACTTTCATTTCTGCTGTTTCCAACAGTCTTTGTGTTTTCGCCGTATCTGCTCTTGTTTCCGCTGTATACGTCATTTTTAGTCTTATTGTTGATTTATATATCCTGGTTTTCGTTTCCATTGTGAGGTATTTGTTTCTCCAGATTGTGTTGAGACATCCTGCTGCTCTGTTCGCCATGTTCACTTGTTTTTGTACCTCTTCTTTCACTTTTCCGTAGCTTGACAGTTTTATTCCCAAATATTGTGTTTCCATCACTTGTTCTATTATTTTGTTATTTACGACCAATTTCCATCGTCTCGGTTCCGCTGATACCACTATCGATTTAGTTTTTTCTGTTGAGATCACCATGTTGTATATGAGAGCCGTGTCTTCGAATTCTTTAATTAATCTTTGTAGGTCATCTTCCTTTTCGGCTGTTATTATGGCGTCGTCGGCGTAGCAGATTATCTTTATTTCCTTTTCTCCCATTCTATATCCTCTCCTTTTTTTAACTTTCTTATAACTTACAGGACTTAATTTTACCTGATTACCGAACATTATTTTGTAACCATCTGCAGATATTACTGACATACAGGCTCCAGTATCAACCTCAAAATCAATATATAATTCACCATATATTAAAAGTTTGAATTTGTGTGGCGCCGCTGAAGCTTCATCTTTTAACATATTCAACTTCCACAAATCTTCATTGAGTTCGTTACACTGAAACACGCTGTCCCTTTCACTTTCTTCTACAAGCCCTATGGTAGATGAATTCTTCTTGTCTGGACATAATTTCTTAACATGTCCCACCTTAGAACAATTATAACACTTCCACATAGAAGCTGGACAATCTGCTTTCTCATGCTTCCTTCCACACTTAAGACATTTTACCTTATAACTGCTGGACTGCTGGAAACGGTTAAAGCCAGATTTTTTTAAGCTATTGACACCATTACTGCTTGTGTCCGCTAAATTTCTAACTTGTGTTTGGGCTACTCCTGATGCTTGGGCTATTTGACATGCATTAGCAAATGTCAGACCTACTTCCGCAAGCAACTTTTTTTGAATACCTTTTGAATACACGGCTATTGTTTTTGGACTCTTTTCTCTGTTGTCTACTTGGTCTAATGGTTTATCAGGGTTCGTCTCACTCCCATCTCCTTCAAGCTTTTCCGTAAAATGTTCTAAAAAAAATTAATCGATGATATATCAACATAATATAAAAAAATTGGGGTGCGGTTATTTTTTGTTTTCACGTAATTATAATTAACTAAATATATTGCCAGCCTATGCCGGACGGCACGAATATGATAAAATGACGGTGTTCATCACAAAATTTTTGCAATTTTTGTGGATTATATAATTAATCGATCATATATAAACATAATATAAAAAAATTGGGGTGGGGTTATTTTTTGTTTTCGCGTAATTATAAGTAACCAAATCTATTGCCAGCCTGCGCCGGACGGCACGAAAATGATAAAATGACGGTGTTCATCACGAAATTTTTGCGATTTTTGTGGATTATATAATTAATGGATGATTAAAAACATAATATCAAAAAATTGGGGTGGGGTTATTTTTTGTTTTCACGTAATTATAATTAATTAAATCTATTGCCAGCCTACGCCGGACGGCACGAAAATGATAAAATGACGGTGTTCATCACGAAATTTTTGCGATTTTTGTGGATTATATAATTAATGGATGATATACAGGGTGTTTCAAAAAAAGGTAACCCCGTCTCTAGGGTAGGTAAAAAACTAAAAAATAATTGGGGTTTGCTTAGTAAAAAATTTTTGTAACGCCATCCGTTTTCAAGATACAGGGCGTTGAAGAAAAAAAAATTACGCATTTTTTACGATTTTGCCGAAACTACTGGCAACATTGTAATGAAATTTTATACGAACATGTTTTGGAAGCTGATACATCCCATGAATTTGTTGTTATATCTGATTCTCATAGAGGGCGCTAGTTACACGGATCGTACTAAGTATTAGTCAATATAACTTTTTTAAGAGTTAATTATTAATCAAAATTCCAAGTAAACTTAAACATCATTAAATTTTACACGAATAAGGTACTCTTGGTAAAACTCGATATTGTGTACACCGTTTTCGGAATATTTTGATTTGAAAATTATGAAGTAATAATTGATGCTGGTATAAAGTAGTTAGTAATTAAACAAAACTCACAAGAAGAAAATTAAATTAATGACTAAGAACATAAAATAAAATTCAATTACAGTAAGTGTTAAAAATGTCTTCCGTTTTCGCGAATACACAAGTCTATTCTTTTTTCTAAAGATTCCATTAACCTTCCAAACGGTAGGGGATCAGCTATGATGTCATTAAATTGAAGTTGAATTCTTTCTTCCAATTCTTGACGTGAATTTACCTCTGTAGCATAGATTTTTTCCTTAATATACGACCAAACTGTGTAGTCCAAAGGGTTAAAATCGCATGACCGAGGAGGCCAATGAATCGGAGCTTCTGCACCTCTACCAATCCATCGATTCGCAAAATGATTACTCAACCAATTACGACACCTTCTATCAAGGTGTGGTGGAGCTCCGTCGTGCATAAAAAATAAAGATCTTCGCTCGTTTAGCGTTAAATCTTCTAATATCTCGAATAAGGAATTGTTTAAAAAATCAAGATACATATCACCATTTAAATTTCCAGGTAGAATATGATAACCTATTAATTTGTTACCTAAAGTTTGGAAATTTGGATTGTGGGCTGTCCTTTGTTGCAATGTTTCACAAAAATTCACTCTAACCGGTAGATCATCTGGCAAGAGCCCTTGGACTTGTCTGTAATGATAAGGATGCAGTTGCTGTTCTTTCAGTATCCGCCAAGTACTTGAAGAAGAAGTATTTGTTTGTCTTGCTATATTCCTTACGCTAACTGTTGGATCTTGATCAAGTAAATTTAAAATATTATTTTCTTTATTAATTGTTCTTGGTCTACCAGAATTTATTTTATTTGGTCTAACATTCCCAGTTTCTCGACAACGTCGTTCAACGGCTCTAAATGTTTTTTTACTTGGTAAGTTTCTTCTAGGAAACTTTTCTGCATAACGTGTCACAGCTGCACTAGAACATCCTAAACATTCGCCTAAGGTTAATAACATGTCAGTGTATTCAACATTTGAGTACATTTTGATTTGATTTTACAAATAACAAGGTTTCAAAACTCTAATTATTTTTGATTTATCGTCATACCAATCAATAAATGTCAGATTTCCATGGCACACTTGGAGAAAATAGAGGTATACCTATTAGAACTTTATCATTACTACCAGCATCAATTATTACTTCATAATTTTCAAATCAATATATTCCGAAAACGGTACACAGTATTGAGTTTTACCAAGAGTACCTTTTTCGTGTAAAATTGAATGATGTTTAAATTTACTTGAAATTTTGATTAATAATTATACTCTTAAAAAAGTTATATTGACTAATATGTACTTAGTACGATCCGTGTAACTAGCGCCCTATATGAGAATCAGATATAAAAACAAATTCATGGGATGTATCAGCTTCCAAAACATATTCGTATAAAATTTCATTACAATGTTGCCAGTAGTTTCGGCAAAATCGTAAAAAATGCGTAAAATTTTTTTTCTTCAACGCCCTGTATCTTGGAAACGGATGGCGTTACAGAAATTTTTTACTAAGCAAACCCCAATTATTTTTCAGTTTTTTACCTACCGTAGAGACGGGGTTACCTTTTTTTGAAACACCGTGTATAAACATAATATCAAAAAATTGAGGTGGGGTTATTTTTTGTTTTCACATAATTATAAGTAACCAAATCTATTGCCAGCCTACGCCGGAACGGCACGAAAATGATAAAATGACGGTGTTCATCACGAAATTTTTGCGATTTTTGTAGATTATATAGTTGATCGATGATATATAAACATATCAAAAAATTGGGGTGGGGTTATTTTTTGTTTTCACGTAATTATAGTAACCAAATCTATTGCCAGCCTACGCCGGAGCGGCACGAAAATGATAAAATGACGGTGTTCATCACGAAATTTTTACGATTTTTGTGGATTATATAGTTGATCGATGATATATAAACATAATATAAAAAAACTTGGGTAATATAAAAAAAATGATAAAATGACTGTGTTCGTCACGAAATTTTTGCAATTTCTATGGATTGTATAGCTTACAAGTAATATAATATAAACAACATATAAAATAATATGAAGTGGAGTTATTTTTTGTTTTCAACGTAGTAGCAAACACAAGTTACTACATTGGTATCCAGCGCCGTACGGCACGAAAATGATAAAATGCCTGTGTCCATCACGAAATTTGTGCAATTTCTATGGGTTACAAATTATATATAAACAACATATAAAATAATTGACGTGGAGTTATTTTTTGTTTTCACGTAATAACAAATAAAAATTACTCCATTGGTATCCAGCGCCGCACGGCACGAAAATTATAAAATGCCTGTGTCCATCACGAAATTGTTGCAATTTTTGTGGATTATATAGTTAATCAATGATATATAAACAACATATAAAATAATTGCGGTTGAGTTATTTTTTGTTTTCACGTAATAACAATTAAAAGTTACTCCATTGGTATCCTGCGCCGGACGGCACGAAAATGATAAAATGACTGGGTTCGTCACAAAATTTTTGCAATTTTTGTGGACCATATGGTTAATCGATGATGTTTAAACAAGATATAAAAAATGAGGTGGATTTATTTTTGGTTTTCAAGTAACAATAATTATAATATTTTAACATGTGCATCCTGCGCCGCACGGCACGAAAATGATAAAATGGCTGTGTTCATCACGAAATTTTTGCAATTTTTGTGGATCGTATTGTATATTAACGATAATATAACATATATATTGAACAGTGTATAAAAAAATGAGATGCTCATTCTTGCAAGCTTATCCTTGGTCTTCCACATCACCCATAAGGTTCCATTATACGGTAGAGCACTTTTCGAAATTGAAGAAAAAAAGTTTATATAGGGATATCAAAACTATGCTCTCTAAAATAGGGTAAGAGTCTTTCGAACAATCACGCAAAACCATTCTTAATATTGTTGTAAAATTATAACCGTGCCATATCAGTATTATTTCAGAATTATATGTGAGGAATTTTTTGTAATAACTAAATCAAATATTTCTACATAAATCACAACTAGAGTTGTTACTTTCCCTTGAATTTGCACAAGTAGCGTGGTCGTTTCGATTACATTTTAAGCACTTGAGGATGTTTTCGAAGTCATTGTTTTGTCCACAAAATAAACATGAATTAGGTTCAATTTCCGGTTTCGAAATAATTAGACGCTTTAAATAATCTGTATAAAAGGGGACTAAAGTTCTTATCCATATTTTTATTGTTTATTAAATTTTCCACGTAATATAATACATAAACTCCACAGTTCCAGTCATCCGATTGCACAGGATAAAATGTTTCCTGAAGGAAGAACTTTTTGTCACGGTAATTTTCATTAGAGTTTAAAAGCACTGAAATTTTGCGAAAATGTTACTGAGATTTCCTTTTGCTTCCAAATTTGGAATCGTAATATTGTACTATATTTCTTTCGATGTCAATGTACAACAAAGTAAAATGGTTTGAAGTTAAAATTGGAAGAAATAGTTTTTTTGTTGTGGGCCGTATGGTTAGTTTAGAATCATTAAAGTTAAATCAAATCTGAACTTGATGTACGTAGAGAAACTCAACATCGTCAAAATGATGACTCATAATTTTTATGCAATAATCAATTGTGAAGTTATCGAGCCACATTTCTAAAGAATTTTCCTTGGCGGTAAGAGTATTAAAACTGGAATAAAACAAACTTTCAGATCCAAATATTGACACTACATAATCACGTTTATTAAAAAGTTCTTTAACCGTTGGAGCAGAACATATTGTATAATCATTTAAATTGTGGTTGTCTTTTTGAAATTACTTTTCACGACTATGTTCTAAATCCTTTTTTTGCTTGACATCATCTTTTTCCCCCTTTTGTTGTTCTTTATTGTGTGGTTTTGTGATAAACTGTTTGAAGTAATTATGTTTGTTTTTTCTTTTGCACCATACTTCTTCTGGTATTTTTATTTTTCTTTTTGAAGCACATCTTTTCAAGCCCAGGTTCAACTTATGTTCTCGGTATTCAGAAATTGTAAAGTCCCTTACCTTTCGTATTAAGCGTGAACACTTAAGATGCAAAGTTTTTGCAAGAATATTATTTTTCAGAATTCCAAAATATCTTTCAACTACTGCATTGCTGGATCTGTTTTCACAAAATAGACTTGTCTACAAGGGCAAAAATGGAATATACTGCACAATAAAGTATGTTAAAAACGAGTCACTGTAAAATCTATTTTTATTCTTTCCACTGTCTTCCTCAACAAGCAATTCGTTTTGAACATCATGAAGCATTTTCTGAAAGTACTTAAATTTAAAATTATTTCTTTTATGTCATCAAAATTAGATTTATCAAAGAGTGACGCAATTATTTCTTTTAAAACTTTACGACCATACATTTCCTCAAAAAAAAAATATTAATGTCTAGCGAATAATTTCATTAAACGAGCGCAACACAATCGTAATTTGACAATATTAATCAAGTTTATTGAAGGACAGTTCACTTTCTCGTAGAACAAGTTGCAGCAATTTAACAATGATTGGCAGTTCCATGACTCCAAAATCGCATTTAAAAATGCTAAACTGAAATAAGTCGTAACACTATTAAAAGCAGGCCATTTTAACTGATTCTTCAAACAATAATATTTAAATTCTAGAAGCCAAGAAGCAATACTTCCAGTATCGTGTCTCGTGGACACCATTTCTAGTACTGGTAATAATTTATTTTTATTTGTTTGTATAACTCCAGCGTAATACAGTACTCTTTTGGATCCTTTAAAAGGGTTTCGAACTACTGAGCCGGTAGCATCCAAATGAATATTTGGAAGTTGTGGTATGTCACTGGCATATTTCTTAATAAATTCAAGTTGTTCCCTACTAAATATGTACACTGTTAAAGGTTCGCAAACTTTAAAAATATAATTGTCATTTTCTCGAGCCATTAATAACATATCAAAAACGTCATCTACAGATCTATCTAGATTAGAAAGTGCTTCCGTTTTAATTTTTCGATAAAAAACAAGTGATTTTGCTCTCCTAAGGTTTTTCGTATACGAAACTTTTTTGAAACACGATTTAACATCTTCTTTTCGTATGTCTAAGCTTTCGGGATTTAGTAAACGTTGTCCTAGAATACATCGCTCTAGACCTCTAACGTGTCTAGTTTATTGTTCACTGTGACAGAAATTAGCCGACGTACTATATACACAACCCCTAAGACCAGCAGTGTCAATATAACACTTAATTTTAAACAGCTTACATTCGGAAGCAGCACAATATCCATAAATTACAACCGAGTTAGATATACAGGGTGTCCCGAAAAGAATGGTCATAAATTATACCACACATTCTGGGGTCAAAAATAGTTCAGTTGAACCTAACTTACCTTAGTACAAATGTGCTCATAAAAAAAGTTACAGCCCTTTGAAGTTACAAAATTAAAATCGATTTTTTTCAATATATCGAAAACTCTCAGAGATTTTTTATTGGAAACGGGCATGTATCATTCTTATGGCAGGATCACCTTAAAACAAAATTATAGTGAAATTTGTCCACCCCATAAAAAATTTATGGGGATTTTGTTCCCTTAAACCCCCCCAAACTTTTGTGTACGTTCTAAGTGATTCACTATTGTGGTACCATTAGTTGAACACAACGTTTTTAAAACTTTTTTGCCTCTTAGTATTTTTTCGATAAGCCAGTTTTTATCGAGATGCGGCTTCTTTTTTACTATATTTACATAAAAAAATTATGGGGGTTTTGTTCCTTTAAACCCCACAAATGTTTGTGTACGTTCAAATGAAACTATTATTGTGGTACCATTAGTTAAACACAGTGTTTTTAAAACTTTTTTGCCTCCTAGTCTTTTTTTGATAAGTCAACTTTTATCGAGATGTGGCTTCTTTTTCAAAATATACCAAAAAATTTAAGTTATAAATAAATTTTCAGATTATTAACTGGTGTCTATAATCATACTTAACCATATACAAATATGTGGTGGATTCGACAAATATTCAAAATATCTCGATAAACACTGGCTTATCAAAAAAGTACTAAGAGGCAAAAAAGTTTTAAAAATATTGTGTTTAACTAATGGTGCCACAATAATAATTTAATTGAAACGTACATAAAAGTTTGGGGGGATTTAAGGGAACAAAACCCCCATAAAATTTTTATGGGGTGTACAAATTTCACTATAATTTTTTTTAAGATGCTGCTGCGATAAAAATTCCTCGTGTTCATTTTCAATAAAAAACCTCTAGGAGTTTTCGATATATGAAAAAAAATCGATTTTCATTTTGTAACTTCAAAGGGCTGTAACTTTTTTTGTGTGCGCTATTGTATATAGGTAAGTGAGGTTCAGTCAACCTATTTTTGACCACAGAATCTGTGGTATAATTTATGACCAATCTTTTCGGGACACCCTGTATAATTAATATTTTTAAAGTTAAATATACATGTTGTGTTAACTTCTTCAAATTCCTCTCTTAACAAAATATGGTAATAATTAGCTTTGAATTTGTTAGTTGTAAAATTATAAATTGAATTTAACTCTTCGTTTGAAACATGAAAATCGCCTTCGAATATTTTACAGTCTTTATATAAAATAGGTTCATTTGTTAAAAGCGAATGGTACACGTTTACAGAAGCGGCGGGTAATACTGAAGAAGATTCGTGTTTCTTTTTATTATAAAATGCTAGAATATTATTTATGTCATCCAAATTGTCAGGGGTTACATTATTAAGTTCATTTTGGGGAGTATTAGTCATGGACAAATTAGGATTTGTTGTACTTATCGTAGCGGTCTCCGAATCTTCACCAGACGTGGAAATGTCAGACACAAACACATGTTTATCATCATCATAATTCAGATTGATCACACAAATTTTCAGTATGAATATCGTTTTTAAAAACTTCACTGTCACGTCATTCTATACCACTTACGTTATATTCGGAACTATTTTTCAAATTTATAGAATCCACTAAATTTATTATTTCCTCGGTACGTCTTTTTAACTTTGTATATAAATGTAACCTGTTTAACTGTTTATTGTCTCCGAATATTAAACATCGCTATTAAATCATCGCTATAACTTAAACGACGAATTTTGTTTGAGCACGTGGATACAGAACTAAAATAATTTGCTAATTTAAATACGATATCTTTAGAAGCCATTGTATGAAAACTTGGCGTATATAGGTATATTAACGCGTTGTAGTTGTAACTATTAATTAAAAACAATGTACGAAAGAACAAATAAACTTATATTTAGAGTAAAACTAATTAAAGCAACGATCTAAAACCTGACGGAATGAACACGACGTGCTTGCTCAATTCACGCTTAAAAACTATCCTATTCTCTTTTTAAATTCCCTTCGAAAGCCCTTGTGTTTTTTACAAACCAATATATTTAAAAATAACCCACTGCTTACTTAATTAATATTTGGTCTACAGTCTTAATTTCCTTCTATCGACACTGACGCCTTTGTATTATGTATTTTATGACTACCCTCGGCTGAAGGGTGTCACGATAATTAAAAATTTAACCATGTCACTTTTTTTTTCAAATTTAATATTTTACGTACTATTTTACGTATAAGTACTGTTCATGAGACTAAAAGCAATCTACCCGTAAAATACACGATAAGCCCAAAAGGTCTGATTGCTATTATTAACACAATAATAGTTACCCAAAAAGCAAAATGTAGTAAATTCAGCATATATTTATCACCAAGATGAGGATCCTGATATGTTATTTATTTATGCTTAGGTTTCAAGCGTCGACACTTCATGATATTGGATTACAAGTTTTAATAGTTTTTTGTCGAATTTATGTGTGACATGTGTTTACAATAAATACCATTTCTTCAGCTATTTTAATTGTATTTCTCGAAACCGGAAAATATTTTTCTTTCGATTTTCTAATAGACCCTTGATAAAACACCAATTGTTATCTTTACATATATAAAAAAATTCTTACTTACATCTGAAAAAAGAGATATTATTACATCATAAACTTTACATTCAATTCCTGTGTATCTTTGAGTAACATGATGAAAATTTTCATTGTGATTATCATTAAAAAATAATTATTGTTAGCATCCATAACATGGACTTCGTCAAATTAGTAATTGTTATTACGCGTAAACAAAAATAGCTCCACCTAAATTATATTATAATATAACGACATATTATGTCGTTTATATCATTAATCAGCTAAATAATCACAAAAACTGCAAAAATTTCGTGATGGATAGTCATTTTATCATTTTCGTGCCGTCCGGCGTAGGATGGCAGTGGAGTAACCTTTAATTATTATTACGTGAAAACAAAAAATAACTGCATCCCAATTTTTTATATTATGTTTATACAGGGTGTCCAAAAACTCTACCGACAGACGAAGACAGGAAATTCCTCAGATAATTTTAAGACAATTTAACCAAATTCACCTAGTCCCAAAAAGCTTCCTAAGAGAGCTAGAGCTCTTTGAAGATGGCGTCTTGTAATTAATTTTTCTTAAATACCTCCAGAACGCTTCTAGTTAGAAAAACGAAAATTGGTAAACGTATTTATCTTCCAGAGATAAATCGATTCCATCCAGTGTGAATTTCTAGTACCACCCCACCCTAATTTTTTTATATTATGTTAATATATCATCGATTAATTATATAATCCACAAAAATCGCAAAAATTTCATGATGAACACCGTCATTTTATCATTTTCGTGCCATCCGGCGTAGACTGGCAATAGATTTAGTTAATTATAATTACGTAAAAACAAAAAATCCCCACCCCATTTTTTTTTATTATGTTTATATATCGTCGATTAATTATATAATCCACAAAAATCGCAAAAATTTCGTGATGAACACCGTCATTTTCTCATTTTCGTGCCGTCCGGCGTAGACTGGCAATAGATTTAGTTAATTATAATTACGTAAAAACAAAAAATAACCCCACCCCATTTTTTTAAAAATATGTTTATATATCATCGATTAATTATTATATAATCCACAAACATCGCAAAAATTTCGTGATGAACACCGTCATTTTATCATTTTCGTGCCGTCCGGCGTAGGCTGGCAATAGATTTAGTTAATTATAATTACGTAAAAGCAAAAAATAACCCCACCCCAATTTTTTTATATTATGTTTATATATCATCGATTAATTATACAATCCACAAAAATCGCAAAAATTGCGTGATGAACACCGTCATTTTATCATTTTCGTGCTGTCCGGCGTAGACTGGCAATAGAGTTAGTTAATTATAATTATGCAAAAACAAAAAATAACCCCACCCCAATTTTTTTATATTATGTTTATATATCATCGATTAATTATATAATCCACAAACATCGCAAAAATTTCGTGATGAACACCGTCATTTTATCATTTTCGTGCCGTCCGGCGTAGGCTGGCAATAGATTTCTTCTTCTTCTTTAGGTGCCGTGTCTGTATTCAGACGTTGGCCGCCATCATGTTTACAATTTCCTGAAATCTCTCTATCGGCTGCTGCGCGAAATAATTCTTCTACTGTGCAGCCACACCATTGTCTAATATTACGCAGCCATGAAAGTTTCTTTCGACCTATCCATCTCTTTCCCTCCACTTTTCCTTGTATTATAAGGCGAAGCAGATGGTATTTAGGTCCTCTAATTATATGGCCGAAGTATTCTGTTTTTCTCCTCTTTATGATGCTCATGAGCAGACGTTCCGAATTCATCATTTGAAGAACATCTTCATTGGAAGGGTGCGAAACCCACGATATCTTTAGGATTCGTCGATAGCACCACAATTCGAATGCTTCTATTTTGTTTAGCATTGTGGTTTTTAACGTCCATGTCTCACAACCATACAATAGGATAGACCACACATAACGTTTCAGCACCTTCTTTCGAATATTCATCGACAGGTTTCTATTACATAAAACTGGTTTCCAGGTCATAAAAGCCTTCCGTGATATTTCGATCCTAGTTATTATCTCTTCATCAGAGTCACAATTTACATTTAACCAGCTGCCAAGGTACTTGAAATGATTTACCCGTTCTAACTCCTCTCCATCAAGAGAAAGCTGACCTTGATCTATATTAATCTTTCCAACTGCCATCCACTTTGTTTTTGAAATGTTGATTTTAAGGCCTCTCCGATAGCTTGCTTCACTGACTAGATTTAGTAGTGTCTGAAGATCTTGTAAATTTTCAGCAAGAATGGCTGTATCGTCAGCGTATCTAATATTGTTGATTACTTCTCCGCCTAGCCTTACTCCCTCTTGTCTCTCATCCAAAGCCTCCCTAAAGATTTCTTCAGAGTACAGATTAAAAAGGGTGGGTGATAAAACACAACCTTGTCGTACTCCACGTTTTATCGGCAGTTTTTCAGTACGACTGTCTCCAATTTGGAAAGAGGCTACTTGATTGCAATATAAGTATTTCAGCAGTCTTATATCGTAGTGGTCAAGTCCTGCTGCCTGCAGGCAATCGAAAAGTGTATCATGTTGTACTCGGTCGAATGCCTTCTCGAAGTCGATGAAACAAACATAAACGTTCTTTCGGAATTCACAACTTTTTTGTAATAGAACGCGCATGCAAAATAGTGCTTCTCTAGTTCCTAGACCATTTCTAAATCCAAATTGCTTATTACCCATTCTAGTTTCGCACAGAAGGAATACTCGGTTTTGTATAATACGTAAAAGTATCTTAACAGACAACTCCATAATGTAATCTCGAATAAAAACATCAAGGGAAAAACAAAAAGAATGATATACCAAACAATAGTAAGAAGCATCATGACATATGCCGCAGAAATTTGGGTCATAAACAAAAAAACCCAAAAAAGCATTCTGGCAACCGAAATGGAATACTGGAGAAGATGCTGTGGTCTCACAGAAGAGACAGAATAACAAATGAGGAGATAAGGAGAAGAATGCAAGTGGAAAAAGATGCCCTGCAATATATAGACGAGAGAAGACTGAAATGGTACGGCCACGTACGCAGAGCAGAAAACACTTGGATAAACAAGGTTGCAGAATGGAGCCCAAGAGGAACGAGAAGAAGAGGACGACCTAGAAGATCTTGGAAAAATGAAGTCGACGAAGCCATGTCTAAGAAAGGATTGGAAGATGGAGACTGGGAAGATCGAAAAAAATGGAAGTCCTGGCTGACGGAAGGGAAACGGCATTAGCTGTAGACAACCCTTTATGTATATATATAGTATCTTAACTGTGTGACTCATCAAACTGATTAGTCTAAAATCGCTGCATTTGGTGGGCCTGCTTTTCTTTGGTAATGTTATAAACAGTGACTCCAACCAATCATCTGGTATTTTTCCTTCGTTGTAAATTTTGTTAAAGAAAGTAGTCAAGTAGGTAATGTTTTCCTCGTCCAAAAGTTTAAGTAGCTCAACAGGGATTTGATCTGGTCCAGGTGCTTTATTATTTTTGGCTTGTTGTATTGCTTTTATGACTTCTGACTTCAGTATACTGGGACCTCTGTCTAGTTGGTTGTCACAGGTAGTATTTGGAGCATTTTCTCGAGAAGCATCGTCAAAAAGGTCACTGATGTGTCTCTCCCATTCTTTGCACTGTTGTTCGTGATCACAAATTTTTCCGTCTGCGGTTTTAAGTACGTGAGCATTTTTCTGTTTTCTAATTCCGGAGGTATATTTAAGTTTCTTGTGGAGGTTGAAACTGTCATGCTTTTTTTGGAGGTCTTCTATTTCTTTACATGAATTCTCGAGCCAGGATTCTTTGGCCTGTTTAATTTTTCTTTTTATGAGTTTGTTAATTTCACGGTATTTGATAATATTTCTATTTTTGTATTTTCGTCGAACTTCCATCAAGTCTAGAATTTCTTGGTTCATCCATTCATTTTTTGCCAACATTGTAGGTGTTTTTAAAGGTTCCCTTACGTCCTCTAAAATCGAGTTTTGAATATCGTACCAACATTCGTTAATAGTTCTGTTTTCGTTTGGTTTATTTGATATTCTGTGCATTTTACTATTTATCTGCTGTGCTATGTGTTCGCGCGTTTGGGTGTTTTTAAGGGGGTCGAGATATATCTTACTAGGCTTAGTTGGCTTTGTTAGTTTCTTTAATTTAATTTGTATTTTGGAGCAGAGTAAATTATGATTTGAGTTTATGTCGGCGCCGGGGTAAGTTCTTACATCTTTAATATTGTTCCGAAATCGATGGTTTATTAGGATGTAGTCTATTTGATTCCGTACTATTTTACCTTGATGTCCATCTTGAGGGGATTTCCACGTGTAGAGACGCCTTTCTGGAAGTTGAAACCAGGTATTTGTAATGACGAAGTCATTTTCTTGGCAGAATTCTATTAGACGCTCACCTCTTTGATTTCTCTCTCCCAAGCCGAACTTTCCGGTGATGTTTTGTGTCATCTTTTGTCCAACTTTAGCGTTAAAGTCTCCCATAATTATTGTTGTTTCGTGTTTCTTTGTTGTTTTTAGCACTTCTTCTATTTGATGGTAGAATTCTTCCATTTTCTGCTCATCTGCATCTGTAGTGGGAGCATAAACTTGGATGATATTTATATTTACAGGTTTAGCATTCAGCTGTATTAAAATTACTCTGTCTGACATTGGGATGAAGTTAGTCACATATTTACTAATATGCTGTTTCATAATTATTGCTACTCCGTTTCGATGCATATGGTCTTGATTTCCAGAAAAATAAACGGCGTATCCGTGTACTATGAAATTCCCTGTATTTGGCCATCTTGTTTCACATACCCCCATGATAGTAATGTTTAGTCTGTCCATTTCAGAAATTAGATTTCTCAGCTTACCGGCTTCATATAAAGTTGTTACATTCCATGTAGCTATTTTATACGGATTCTTCATTTTCATCTTATGTCTGGTGATGTTTTCATCACAGGGATTTCGCTGGCTAGCGACCTGGGAAGCCCTGTGGTTTAATTTTGTATTCCTTCCCCTGCCGGATCTTGAGTTCCGCAGCCCATGATCAGTAATGTTATTCGTTTCACTAATTGACTTCATGATAACTTTACTAGGGATTATAATGGGGTGGTTTCCCGTTGCCTTCCCCATCGCAGTGTTTTAGCCGTATCAATCTAATATAGTAATTGTCGCCTAAAAGTGTCCGTATTAAACTGTTCCGAAACTTTTTCTCCACCTTAACACAGTAATGAAAATGCTGCTTCCCATTTCCATGTGATAGATTTTATACTAACCCTAAAATCCGGGGTCGCCACTTCCGCCATCCTCGCCGTACCGAAGGCTTCCCTCTCCGCCGTGGCTGCCGTTGTGGTCTTCATCCGTAACCCTGGACAAGGGACCCTAAGCAGGTACTAGTTTCCCGGGCCAAGAAACACCTGGAATCTGTGGGGGGCAGGGATTGATTCAGTTTCCCTGATAGGACTATCCAAGGAGTTCCTACTAGTGTTACCAGGTCCAATTTGTTTTTAATCGGTACACAAGCAAAAACAAATCGGGATTTAGGTTTGTAGATCGGGACAAATAAACAACAATAGCCCAGTTAATTACCGTTTTGGAGTATAATTTTCAGAGTCTACTCCGAACTGCATGAAAATCTGGTTTTTGGTTCTACTTACCGTCTACTTCAAAGTTGAACTTGTACCGTTGGTTGCTTTTACTTGGGTGGTGATAGTTACCCCTTCTCGGGGGTAAAAAAACGCGCGTTTAAAGTAAGTCCCAAAATGGATCAACTGACTAACTCTAAAAAACTTTTGTTCTATATAATTTTTAAACTAAGTCAATACTTTTCGAGTAATTTTATCGATAAAAATATTCTTAGCAAAAATGTAGCTTTTAAAAAAGCATAAAAAATGTATGTTCAGAAAGTCTTAAGGTTTACCGGTTGGGAGTGCTTAGTTTTGAAAATATTGGTTTTATAGTAAAAAAAAATTTTTCCTAAAATATTGGAAAATGCCCTTTTTTCAAAATAACTTAACAAGTATTAGGGATACTAAAAATCTCAAGGAGTAAAAAGTAGGTAGGTTTTACTTTTATAAATATGATAGATTTATTTTGTTTTTCTGTTAGACAAAAATTGGTTCAAATATGGCAGTTCATATTTTGCATACACTCGTGATTAGTGATTCGTTCGGGCCCTTTCAATCATGTAAAAAATACATAAGTAAAGTAAATTGTTTGTAAAGCGGTAACGATTAATTTCATTTGGGGTGCTAAGTAGGGGGAGATTTTCACGATCTTTTTACCAAAAAAAAAAGAGTCAACTTGATTTTGAGCATAACCTTCTAAGATTTAATGCTAGAAACTTTTTTAAAACATAAAAATAAAGCTTTTTTAAAAAAGATTTAATTGGTTTTTTCCGAAAAGTGCTTCATTTCTTGATTATTTTACGTTGAAATATTTGATTTGGAATTTGACGAATAAGAACGTATTTTTCATGAACTACAACTTTTCATTTGCTGGGTCTATAGTCTTTACGAGTTCACAACTTTTTCCATTTTTTTTAAATTATGTTACATTTTTGCTAAGAATATTTTTTTCGATCAAATACTTTTTGAGTTATTTGTGAAAATCGCCTGAAAACGGGATTTGTTTGTCGAAAAATAAACATTTTCAATCGTAAACAACTCGAAAAGTATTAACTAAGTTAAAATTCTATCGAACTAAAATTGCTTAGAATTGGTCAATTTATCTATCTCCGCACTTATTTTAAACGCGCGGTTTTTCACCCCCAAGTAGGGGTGACTGTCAGCTCCCGAGTAAAAGCAACCAACGGCACAAGCCGTCCGAATTTTTATGCAATTCGGAGTTGATCCTGAAAATTACACGTTATCGCCGTATTTCCCGTTTATTTACTGGACTACAAGGTGTTTCTATAATCTCTATTTAATCCTACATAATAATAATAATCAAACGAAATTACAAAAAAAATCGTAGATTAAGTAAATTATTTATTTTTTATTAAAATTATATTTTTCATTCGATTTTGCCGCTTTTAGGAGTGCCTTGTTTTTATAACATAGTTATAAAATTCACTGCAAGTCCTCCTGAAAATGAGGTTTTGCCTCCTTGGCAAAACCTACTTCGTGGGTGAAAATTGGTTTTCGTGGGTGAAAACCGGGACATTAAGTGTCCCGATCAGGTACAAATCGGTACGCGTCCCCAGACCCCTGAAAATCGGGACGTCCCGCGCAAATCGGGACACCTGGTAACGCTAGTTCCTACCCACTACCCACTATTATATCTGGGGACGGATTTTCATCTTCACTATTTGTGTTTGCATCTTTCATAATATCAGGATCATCATACGAACTATCTATTATATCTGGGGACGGATTTTCATCTTCACTATTTGTGTTTGCATCTTTCATAATATCATTAGAAGCCTGAACACTTAAATTTGGCAATTTCTTCTTCAATGATTCTTCAGGTGGTATATACATACTAGAGCTTCCATTATCTTGTGGACTATTAGTATCTCTTGATTTTTCAACTGTGATACCTGTTTTTGTAACTGTTTCACACCTTCTTGTTTTTAATATATTTCTTAAAACAGGTCGTATTTGTTTTGTCAAATAAGAAACATATTTTTCAAAATCGTCTTCGTCTTTCGATTGTATTTGTGAATTTCTCAAATTAATTCTTAAATTCATAGACCTCTTCAAACGTTTGAAAACGTCAAAGTCATCAGCATCATCATACGAACTATCGATTATATCTGGGGACGGATGTCTATCTTCACTATTTGTGTTTGTATGTTTCGCATCAGGATCATCATACGAACTTTCTATTATATCTAGAGACGGATTTTCATCTTCACTATTTGTGTTTGCATCTTTCATATCATTAGAAGCCTGAACACTTAAATTTTCTTCAGGTGGTATATACATACTAGAGCTTCCATTATCTTGTAGACTATTAGTATCTCTTGATTTTTCAACTATGATACCTGTTGTTGTAACTGTTTCCTGTAACTGTAACCTTCTTGTTTTTAATATATTTCTTAATGCCGGTTGAATTTCTTTTGTCAAATATGAAACATATTTTTCAAAATCGTCTTCATCTTTCGATTACATTTTTGAATTTCTCAAATTAATCTGTAAATTTAAATTAAGCTGATTATGCTCAAGACCTTTGTTTAATAGGCAATAATAATAATAGGTTTAATAATTGGCAATAGATTTAGTTAATTATAATTACGTAAAAGCAAAAATAACCCCACCCCAATTTTTTTATATTATGTTTATAATTATCGATTATTTTTTTCACCTGTCAAATTCTGACGTTTTTGCTTTTTCAGCCAATCACCACGCGTCGTTCTAGCCAATCATTGAGTGTAATACTGATAAAACAGCCTCTTCCTTGATAAAACAGTCTCTTCCCTGATAAAACTTAAGGTACCCTAAATTTCACATAATACGTTACGAACGACATTGGAAAATCTCATATTAGTTATAAAAATTGTGTTTTTAATAATTGTTCATTTTCGATTTAAACAGTTTTTTATGTATTAACAATATAATAAATAAATTGGTTCATTTTTAAATCATAAAATAATTTATCTATAACCTACTTAAGACATTGATCCTAGTTGTCTTAAAAATATTTCACAGATGCCCGTATTTACTAATAATACATATTGGTTCACAAAATAATCTTTTCAAATACCACTCGTCCTCTAAATTTTGCTTGATTATTTTTTTCACCTGTCAAATTCTGACGTTTTTGCTTTTTCAGCCAATCACCACGCGTCGTTCTAGCCAATCATTGAGTGTAATACTGATAAAACAGCCTCTTCCTTGATAAAACAGTCTCTTCCCTGATAAAACTTAAGGTACCCTAAATTTCACATAATACGTACATTCCTGTGTTTACTAACTTAATTTATGAACAGCCCTGGTACATAGATATTTTAAAAACACTAACCACGATATACTCAGATTTTCTACAGTTTTTATTTTCAAAATAAATATTTCTAAACTTTTCATAAACGTCAAACAGAACCGATGTAAACCGTACACAGAACACAGAACTAATTCTTCTATTTTGTTGCCGATTTCAACAAACCAGTGTTATCACATAAAAGGATTCGAATATTTACAACGTAATATTTTGAAACAATAGTTACTTTTAAAATACACATTATATTAGTAGAATTAGTAAAATAGTTCAAAAATTACATTCTCCTATTTTATTATTACAAAAACACGGGTGAATAATAATTAAATAAAATGCATTCACCTGGGGGTTAGGCAAAACCAATTACACCACTGCACTGTGGTGAACTCACCCAGCGTAGCTGGGTAAGACCACGTAGCAAGTAGGCCGCGCAATTTTGACCGATTTAAATTTTCGCGATTTAACATCGTCATAATTTAATTTAAACAAAATGGACTTTAGCGTTAGATTTGGTGACAATAATCATGAACAAATTAAAGATTTGTTAAAAAATAATACGCCTCAAAATACAATTAAGACAAAAAGGTCTGTTTGAACACAATTTGAGCAATTTTGCACAGTAAGGCACTATCAGTTGAATGATAATACAAGTATTCAAGAAATTGCAAACGTTCTTGAAGATTGGGGAATGAATATGAAGAAAATGAATGGTGAAGATTACAAGGAATACTCTGTTAAAACTATTTGGAATGTAACAGCCAAAATGATTCAAGAAAAATATTTTTCAGAGTTTAATATAAGTTTTAACCCGTTTATCGACATTGAATTTAAGAAGGCAAGAGACGGGGGAAATGCAAAAAGGAAAGAGTTACAAAGTCGTCCCGAAAAAAGAAAACAAAGTGCTATAGCGCTGGATGAAAAAGAGTATTTGAGTATTATAGACTCGTGTGATGAAAATAATCCGCTAGAATTAGAGATGAAATTTTTTCATGTTGTCTCTTACGAGTTAGCATGGCGCGGTGGTGCGTTCATTGTAGAATTGATTATTTCAAATATGAAATAAATAATGCCGGCAAAGAAACAGGAAGGATTGAATATAATCCAATTTTTACCAAAACATGCCAAGGTGGTCAAAAAGTGTTCGGATTCAAAATGGCTGACACCAAACATTAAAGATCCAGAAAGGTGCCCAATAAGACTATAAAAAAATCATGGAGAAGCGTGGTAAAAATATTACCAGCGATAGATTTTTCCTTACCCCAAATCCATACTGGCAAACAGGTAATGGAATATGGTATAAAAATACTCCCATTGGACCAAATGAAATGGCTGAATGGTTGAAGAACTCTGCAAAAAAATGCGGATTGGACACACAAAACCGAAAAATAACAAATCATTCAAGCCGATCCAGTGTAGTATCTCATCTTGTTAAGGCAGGAATTCAAGAACAGGAGGCAATAAAAATAACTTTACATGCCACAGCTTCTTCGTTAAAACCTTATTTACAAGTTAATGAAGAACATCATAAAAAAATTATTAATAAACTTAGAACAACTACTACAACTGAGTGCATTGCCAGTACATCAACTGCGACTGTAATTAATGATACTGAAAGTGACGACAGATTAGACGTTACGAACGACATTGGAAAATCTCATATTAGTTATAAAAATTGTGTTTTTAATAATTGTCCATTTTCGATTTAAACAGTTTTTTATGTATTAACAATATAATAAATAAATTGGTTCATTTTTAAATCATAAAATAATTTATCTATAACCTACTTAAGACATTGATCCTAGTTGTCTTAAAAATATTTCACAGATGCCCGTATTTACTAATAATACATATTGGTTCACAAAATAATCTTTTCAAATACCACTCGTCCTCTAAATTTTGCTTGATAAATTTTTTTGAACTTCTTTATTTAGGGTAAAATCACTCAAACCGAAATGGATAAAATCACTCGTCCTTCGGACTCGTGATTTTATCATTCGGTTTGTTTTCGTAATTTTACCAAATAAAGAAGTTTTCGTGAAAACAAAAAAATGTATCGATAAAATTTAGAGGGCTCGTGGTATTACCTTTGATTAATTATGTAATCCACAAAAATCGCAAAAATTTCGTGATGAACACCGTCATTTTATTGACGGTGAAATTTTATTTTATTGAAAATTTCGTGATGAACACGATAATTTCATCATGTTTGCGACGTGCTGTACATGGGACTCACGTAGTAGAACTTTTTGGGGTTGGGGTTAATTTAGGGAGTGGTTTTAATGATATTTTAGTTGTAACACAAGTAACGAAGTATTTGTATTAATTTTGTGAGGTAGTTTACGAGATTTTTCGAAATACAGTTTATTGCTGGAATCTATTGCTAACTTCACACAAGTATAGAAACCTCTTATAATATATGCAATATTTGATGATAAGTAAGGTACAGGAAGAACCTGTTGGATATCAAACACCAATAGAACTCTATTGTCATAGTACTTCGCTATATTTTTATCATGATTTCTCATATCATAACCCTCTTGGGCCTCTTTGATGTGAGAGTCATGCATATCAGAAACAATTTGGCGATCAGATTTATTGGTTGAATGTATTTTATTTAAAATAAACTCATCACATTTGTTGCATGTGTCAATAAATGGTTCTTTAAAGTAATATCCTTTGGCATTAAACTGTTTTCTAAAAACATCATAGCATTTCTCTGCTAACAGTATTCCTTATACATAATCTTAACATTTAAATTACTTGGTAGAAATACTTTTTTAGAGGAGCTGTCTCGCCTAGCATAGTGGCTCTCATGCCTAGGATATCTGTATGAATGCATTAATATCTTCAATTTCCTCGCTAGTAGTTTTAAACTGTTGTAGGTGCTTACCTCGCATATCTCCTTGGATAATTTTAGATGAAGAAGCTTTCACTTTTTGAATAATGACATCCACCTTGCCTCTACTTAAACCAAAAACACCAATGAACATAGTTTTACATATTTCTGTTGTAGTTCCATCTAAAGTAACATAGTATGATACAGTCACCAGCCGATCATGAATAACTCTGGTTTCACATGTATCTTTCTTTTTCCGACTTACTGCTGGTGTAGAAATTCTAATTCTGTCAGCTAATGCTTGGTCTCTTGCACAAACTGGTAGTGTGTAAAAATCATTAAATTTTTTCTTTGGTTTTCTGATTTAATCTTCTCATCACACTTTCTCTTAATGCAGCACTTTTTTTAACAGGTTTGAAAATTCTAGATGAAAACAATTTGCCTTTCCTATTTTTATAATACAATCCTTGATTCTTTTTAAACTTTTCGTTTTCTCTTTTCCTTATACCTATTATTGTTTTTTCACATTTACTGTGTTTTGCTGCTTCTACAGGATTTTCAGCGTTTTCGTTGTTATCGCTGAAGTGAGTCTCGAAATAAGTTCTTACGTTTTCAAGCGTAGATGCAATATCATCTGTAACAATAATAAATCATGCTGGTGAACTCAACCAGAACAGCAGAAAACCTACATAGAATTTATAGTTAATATTTTATTGTATCTAATTGTTACACCTTTTCTAGGTAAATACCAACAATGCAATCAAGTGACTAACGAGAGACAATATAATTGTACCATACCCGTACTATCTTTTCGTCCTCCGGCGGAACAACTTTTTGAGATGATATAAATTTTCATAAGTTTTGGTCGCTTTGCACTAATTTTCGAATCAGGTAACCAATCAGGATCAGAATACACAGTGAGCGTAAAGGTTGGAATAAATTAATTTTTTCATGAATCTGCAATTTTACAATTGTTGCAATTATACAATGTGATTTTGGTTTATAGACTTGATATTTCTGAAGATCTGGAGGAAACGGCGAAAACAGAAATTGAACATCCTCAAGAAGAAATAATCATAGAATATGATCCACCAGAGGTAGTTCCACCACATTCCTCACAGTCAATACCAACGCAATCCAAACGAAAAGCAATGGACATGATGAGTGTTACAGCAGCCAATTGTACCATTTGTTGCCAAACTTTGCGAGACCAGACTAAAAGAAAAATAATCACATAGCAGTAGTGACCTTAATTTCATGAAGTCCGTAGTAGAAGACATGAAGTCCGTAACACCAAGGAATAAATTAATATTTAAAAAGAAGTAATGGATCTTTTATTCAAATACACAGATGAGTAACCTAATAAACTATGACCCTGTCAGAAATGGTGGTGACTGTCTCAATTAGAATCATACAAATTTATTCATTGAGTAGGCCAACTATTACTATAGAAACAATGATAATACTTTATCTTTTACAATATACATTAATTAAATTAAAAAACATTAAGAGTACGTTTTTTCGGCTGCAATGCTAGTCAAATGGGGATTCATTTTTTTTCGAATCCTGAGAAAACTAATAAGTATTTTTAAAAAATTTAAACGCAAAATGAAAGATTACGTTGTTAGCGAGGGCCGAAAGTCCCTGAGAACTTCTATAATGTTTATTTTAATAAGTTACAGGGGTGAAAAACTAAGAGAAAATTTAGTTTTATTTTTAATTTCAAATATCTCATTTAAAATAAACTTTTTATTTATTCTAAGGGACTTTCGGCCCTCGGTAATAATTTAGTTTTTCATTCTGCGTTTAGATTTTTCAAAAATATTTATTGGTTTTTTTCAGGATTCGAAAAAAAATGAACAAAATGTCCGTGGTAATATTATCCAAATCTATCTTTGTCATACAACGCACTTAGTCGAATAGAATATTGTCAGTCAGACGCTGACAATCAGTGACAATTTTAAATAATTATTTGACATGAATCGGGAATATTTTTAGTTGTTGATTAAATAATATTGATATATAGTGTATTTGATAAATAATTGATTTAAGAGGTGAACTTTATAAAAAGTTATTTATTGTGTATTATTTATGGAAGATAGAAGCAGAGAATACATCAAGATATATTCTGTGATCCAAGTATTTTGTTGTTAAAGATGTTCAAAACTGTAAGCGTTCCATAGTAACAATATATTATTAAAAAATCACTTTAACACTTTTCCTCTTTTCTCGATTGAGCATTAGTTTTTGTTGTAGGTACATATAAATTATTACAATCACTGAATACATAGCTAGTAAAAAAATTATCACATTTATTAACTGAATTAATAATCTGCAATTATACAAAAAATAACAGTTATCCAAGAACATCCAAAAGCCATCTCTTTAAGCTAGTTATGACATTGTCAAGTAGAATGACATTCTAGTAATATGTACATATCCATACCAGTGTGAATTTTACTACACGTAATTTGCCATGTAAAGACAGAAAAGGTAGGGATAGCCGTAAAATATTTGCGAATTATGTACCCATAGCCTTAAATTCTGCCCCTATTAATATATGTTTGTTGCCAAAGTACTGAACCTACATCAGATGTTAAATAGTTGGCTAAGCTATCCCTTAATATTGTTACAGTATTTGTAGCCATGTTCGATCCCATTCGACCAGCAGGGGTTAAATTTGTATCAGATCTTGTTATTTGTATCCATTCTCTTTCCACTAATTCATCATATGCTGAAATTGTATCCACCAATGCTGGTG
Source organism: Diabrotica virgifera virgifera (assembly GCF_917563875.1). NCBI lineage: Eukaryota > Metazoa > Arthropoda > Insecta > Coleoptera > Chrysomelidae > Diabrotica > Diabrotica virgifera. The sequence goes on along the minus strand of NC_065451.1, from coordinate 85,178,692 downwards.
GACTATAAATTTGTGATTCCTCAGTTCTTAAATAATTATGTAAACATACAGTCCCTGGCCATATTATTATGACCACCTATGAATTTTTACAAAAATCAACTATTCCACTAGGTACGTTTTGTTTAAAATATGATTGTTAAATTAATTTTGTTATGCAATGTCAATTTTATGCATTAACTAAAATATATTTAATAATAAACAGCAATAAAATATTTGAAAATATTACATATTTATATTTTTTTAATATTTTGTTGAACTTCTGACCTTGGTGGAAAATATTTGGGAGCTTTTAAAACAAGAAATTTCCGATGAAAAGGCCACTAACGAAATTTCTTTGATTAAAGAACTCATATATGGTTGAAACCACAATGACAAATTTAAGCAAAAAAAATTTAACTGAATTCAAAGTATGACGAGACGGGTACTAGCGGTAATCAAAGTTAGAGGGGGCTCAGCAAAATATTAAAAAAATACAAATATGTGATATTTTCAAATGGTTTAATGTTGCTTATTATTAAATGTATTATATTTAATAATAAACATCAATAAAACATTTAAAAATATCACATATTTTTATTTTTTCAATATTTTGTTGAGCCACCTTTAACTTTGATTACCGCTTGTATCCGTATTGGCATACTTTGAATGCAGTTACATTTTTTTTGCTTCAATTTGTCATTGTCGTTTCGATATGTTAGTCCTTCAATCAAAACAATTTCGTTAGTGATCTTTTCATCGGAAATTTCTCATTTTAAAGGCTCCCAAATATTTTCCATCTGATTAAGGTCAGAAGTTCAACAAATTATTAAAAAGTATATAAACATGTAATATTTTCAAATGTTTTATTGGTGTTTATTATTAAATATAATATAGTTAATGTATAACATTAACATTACATAACAAAATTAAATTTAAAAATCATATTTTAAACAAAACATACCTAGTGGAATAGTTGATTTTTATAAAAATTCATAGGTGGTCATAATAATATGGCCAGGGACTGTAGGTACGGTAGCTTTAACAGTTGTTTTCATCGAACATAATAAGGGTGACCGATACACTCTCCATCTACTTGCTAAAATTCCAAATAAATTTTCAATTGTCCTTCTTGCACGTGATAATCTAAAAGCATTGTTAAGTAATAACCAACATATACCATAATTGATTAATGTACCTGCAGTTAAATACCATCTTTTCCTTTAAGTTCTTGCCGGGGTTAAGTCTCATAATATATGGCTTCAAAGGAAATGCTTCATCAGTAACAAAAAAGAATGGCATCTCGGTATTACTCCCATGCAAATTTCTCGATATTACTCCTCTCAAATTCTTGGCCCATTTGAGATCTCCTAAAAACTCCAGAGTCGTGTTCAGATCCAGAACCTCCAATATCGACCAACAAAAACTTATAATCAGCATCACAACATGCCAGGAAGACCATACTGAAGTGATCTTTGTAATTATAATATTGTGAGCCACTATTCATTGGACACTGAATTTGTACATGTTTTCCATCAATAGCCCCAAGAGTGTGTGGGAAATTCCACATATGTAAAAACTGATTGCTGACTTGAAGCCAATCAATTTCATCATGAGTTTGTATATAGATGGGTTTTAGGACATTCCAGATTGCTTCACAGGTTTCAAAAATTATCTTGGAAACTGTAGAATGTCCTACTCTAAATTCCCAGGATAAATTTTGAAATGACTCCATGTGCCAAATATTTTAAGGTCATGGCAAGTCGTAGTTCTGGAGACAAACTTCTCGTCTACTACGTTTTAATAAATGACGTTTTAGCAAGTTTAAAAGTGAATCAAAATTTTCAGGAAACATTCTGGTATATTTGAAAAACATCTCGTGGTCATTTATTTTCATGTGATAAAACAAATCTCTTTTTCATTTTGTTGTTGAAACATTGTCTAACCCACCATCTAAAAGGTAAAAATATTGTAGTATGTGATACATAATATAAATATTTGACTGACATGTTTATTTTTGTGGTGACAAACCTTCTTTGTGATTGCACACATATTGTGTAAAATTGTTGTAAGATCATAAAAAATGAAAATATTAAAAGCTCCTCCTCATCAAATAAATCATCCATATTGTCAGAGTTAACAGACATCCTCTTTTAATAAATTTCGAAAAAGATTGTTCCACAAAATTTTATTTGGGATTTGGGAAAGAAAATAAATAACAGCACACGTGACACTGACAGTGACATGTGACACAAAACATATTCGTAGCACAAAACACCTGTTTACCCTTAATTGTAAATCTGCTGATGCTTTCAGTTCCCGTTCTCGTTCCCGGCCCCAAGCAATTGTGCAGCCGCCATAAGTCGATATCGAAATCGTTTATATGGCGTTTTATTGTTATTGCTATTATCTTTGGATTGTCCTATCGCTTGAATTTTATTCTCACGTGTTGATTTGTTTAAACAACCTTAATCTGTTTTCTGGACCAAACGATCCATCAACATTTTCTGCGTCGGACATTCCTTTGCTGGTTTGTTGCAGTTTGGTTTACCGCTGTTTTTGCAGGGTATACAAATTCGCGCCTGTCCCGTCTTGTCACAGTTCTTTTTTTCATGCCCGTCCCCGCAGTGACTGCATGCTGTCTCTTTGGTACAATGTTTGGCTACGTGACCAAGGTCCTGGCATTTTAAACATTTTGGGACTATTAAGTAGTCCCTCGCATTTACGGCTGCAAATCCAATATAGTTTTTGTTTCTGGTTAAGTGTTTTCTCATTTCTGGGGAATCTTCAGCCACATAATGGACTGTTGGTTTTTCCCTTGGTCCGGTTTTAAACCTAATTCTGCAAACTGTTCTTTCGTCATGTCTTCGAATTTTTGTGCACGGATGTCCTCTAACACATCCTCTTCCTTACTTGCGCTAGACACATCATAAATAATTACACCTCCATTACAGCTCTCCATTTTCCTGACCTAACTTAACTAACACTTAAACTATTCTCACTGTCCTTACACACTCAATTACACGCACACTTGGCCCTACCGTGGAGCTTATTGCGGGACGAACCCGACTAATGGCCACGGAGTGGTTTCCCGCCCCTAACCGCGCAGAGGTGGTGCGTTGGGTCACTATCTGGGTCACTATCCAGCGATTGTGCGATAAAAAACCTTACGCACAATAATATTCCCTCTAGGAGAATTTTTAATGACACCTCTGAAATTAGCTTGCTTTCGCACATTGCCCGCAGGCCGCCTTCGACTATGTTAAGACTCAACTTCTTAACAAGGCCCATAAGGGCAGTCCGGAGGGACTATTTTTTTTTTATTATTTTTACACTATGACCAGGCGTCTAGAATCTAATCCTGGTCGGTTTTCCTGAAGGGATTACAAGATGTCCACTTAACTTTTTACATTTTTATTTATAATAATTAATTAATAATTAACTATAAAACTAACTAAAACTGAATCTATAAAACTAAAGGCCCTATTCACCTAATGAAGAGTTTGAATTCTAAGTTTACGATTGATTCGTCTAACTTATTTCTTGTAACATTTGGCCTATACAAATGTTAAACTACCCTAACTCTTAACCTAAAACCTTCACCATGTGTTGTGAGCTCAGCCCGCACCCAAAACGTGAGCTGCTCACCCTCAACCTCAAGTGCGGCCAGCTTCCACATCACCCTAATTCTAACTACACCTACTTACACCTATTCGGTTCGAGTCCGCTTGGAACCTGTTTGTAATGCAGCCTTGGACCCTTAATCCAAAACCTTGTCCAGAGAGTTCCATCACATGCATTCATTTTACCAATCTCGAGTAAATTTAACATTTAAAAGCTTCACTTATGTTGTTATTTACTCATTACTATGAAAGAATTATTTAGTTCGAATTTAAATTTAGTTCAGTTTGATTAAACAACATGGATAACTAATTTCGTAGCATTTGTCTTCTCATGTTATAGAGTTCCAGTTGCTTCCTGGATACTCTGTCGGCTAGATCATTTAAGTCCGTGTATTGTTCTTGGTTCAAGAGGATTTCTTGTATGTTAAATCCTTGTAATCTTCGTCGTATTTCTCTAACATTGTCATAGATCGTACACTCAAACAGTGCGTGTTCTGGCGTTACTACTTGTCCGCATTCGCACAGATCTTCCTCTTTGAGGTTGAATCTATGCAACCAGCTCGGATGTGGGCCATGTCCTGTTAGGAAGTGTACCAATCTCGGCTTTGGATTAAAGTGTGCTGGAAACTCACTCAGCCTTGGTAAGAACTGGTCTTCTCCCTTTATTGGTCACTTCCCACTCAGTTTGCCACTTCTGCATTACTTCATTATTAATGTCCGCTCTTGTGTGTACTTGTACACATAGTATTTCAGTAGCTTTATTGGCGTTGCCTTTTCTTAGCCAATATTGGCTGGCTCGCCTTTTTATTTCCAAATGAAGTGGCAAAACACCCGTGAGCACAGTTAAACTTTCCGTTGACGTCGTGCTAAAGGTTCCTGTCATTCTGACAAGGAATTCTCTTTGCACTGTCAACTTTTCCTTTGTTCTTAACATCCTTTAGTCTATGTGCCCACCTGCTGGCTCCATATCCGATTACGGACGCAAGTATCCTAATAAGGTACACTTTTACTTGACAGAATGGTATTCTGTAGTCCCTCTGTGCCATGTTGAATGTGTTCTTCTGATAGGCCTTGCATCGATCCGTATTAAGGGATCTATTTCCAGCCTACCTTTAACCAAACTGTATACAGTTTTGTTTTGGGATATCGCGAGTTTAACTTTCGACGTCCATCTGTCTATTTGCTCAAGAATAATATTAGTTTTATTCTCTATTTCTTTTCTACTATTAGCATCCACTATGAGCAACAAATCATCAGCATAGGCTATGCACCCCAGCGCTTCAGGAGTCACAGTCATTTCATCAAGCAGTTCCTCCAGCATGAGATCCCAGAATATGGGACCACATACCGAACCCTGAGGGCACCCTTTCGTGATGTGCCTTGTTTTCTTTGCATTTGGACAGCTCAAGTTCGCATACCTGTCCTGGCAGTAATTTCTACAGCTTCCATACAAGTCCCCAGGACATTGTATCCTCCAAAGTCGATCGAAGAACGCAGGCCACCAGAGATTGTCGAAAGCTCCAGATATATCAATAACCATCAAAACATACTTTCGATCACTACTGTCAATCATGTCATATTCCTTGTTTATTGCGTCTTCAGTAGATTTTCCACTTCTGTATCCATATTGATGAGGATGCATTCCGCGTACACTACGTACTTGATTTAATCGGTTACGTAGCAGTTTTTCATAAAGTTTACCCATAATGTTGAGCAAACATATAGGTCTATATGATTTCGGTTGCATAGGATCTTTGTCCTCTCCCTTGCTTATTATAACATCAGCCTGTTTAAAAGAATAAAACTTTCTTTGCTTTATAAATTCATTGTACAAAGCTGTTATAGTTGGTACTACTCGCTCATTTAGAGCTTGTAGCACTTCCACATGAATATTGTCCGGCTCAGGGACCTTCTTTTTCATGCTTCTGAGATTTTCTAAGACTTCGCTTTCGGTGAAGTCTTCTGTTTCTGGTATGTTAGGTGCCTCATACCCCCGTATCATTGCCCTTCTTATTTCTGACTGCTCTTCGGTCTCGTTCGCTAGATCATCAGAGGGAAGCAGCACATCTAGTAGTGTGTCTGCTGACTCCTCCCAACTCTCAATCAACGAGCCATTTCTCTCAACAATGTTGAGAGCATCGTAGGGCTTCTGATTTTATTTGACACGATTTTGTATGGGACACCCCACACATCCAGCTCTAAGTGTTTTGACACAAACATCTCCCAACTCTTCGCTTTGGTTTCAATTATTTGCTTTTTGTATTGTTGTTTAATTTCTCTGTACTCTTGAAGAAGTCTCTGCCTTTCAAGATAGATTCCGCATCGCTGGTACTGCCGTCTGGCATACCTAACTCTGCTTCTCAATCTCGTCAGCCTTTCTTTCCAGGCTGTGTTGGAAACCGATTTTGCTGTAGCTATTTTCGTTATTGCAATATTCATCGCTACTTTTATTGCAGCAGTTAATTTTTTCGCTATGTCATGTACGTTACATCCTCTCACAAGAGGACCCGGTGGCAAGAATTCAGCTCTCAGTCTTTCCCAATTTGCTTTACCAATATTGTACCTTCTAGATGACATTTCTGTATTTTCTGCATTGCTGTTATTAAGTTCGAATATGGTAAAGTTGTGATCGCTGGTTGTCGCATGTTCTACAACCCTCCAGTCTCTTACAAGGTTTGCAGCGTTTACATTTGATATAGTTATATCAATGTTGCTAGCAGCTCCTGCTCGATTCTGAAAGATTGGCGGATGTCCTGGTCTATTGTGCATGATTAGTTGGAGTTCATGAATCATGTCCTCCACTAGCATGCCTCTCTCATCCGTTTGTGGTGAGTTCCACAATACTGACTTTGCATTTGCGTCCGCCACGATTACAACTTTCTCATTTCGGAATGCTAGGAATATGTCCCGCATACGATCTATATATGTGTCTATGTCATCATTGAACTGACAATACAGGTTCGCAATAATAATTTTACCGACCTTGGTCAGTAACTCAACGCATACGCAGTGATCGTCACTACACTGTCTCAGCATGAAGAGTTTCATATCCCTATTGAAAAGGACAGTGATCGCCATGGGATCTTCACCAATACTGGCAATCTGGGATGTTTTGGGCATAAACTGTATTTTACCTTGTTTTGTGTATGGTTCTTGCATACACACGATGTCTAGTTTCCGTTCCTCTGAAAACTTCCTTACTTCATGTAGTACCGTGGTACTTCTCATACAGTTTATTTGCCCAATCCATATTTTTAAGGATGCCGCGAGTGTATATGGCTGAGTGGTCATTTCTGTGTAAAATCCGTAGCTATTCTCCCATGCGTCTTTACGAAGTCACTGTACAGTTCCTCCAGATCAAATACATCTCTCCTGCTGAAAACTTGTCTAAGTAACGGCAACAGTTCGTCTGCGTCGGTGGGGATGTTCAAGCACCTGAGCTGAATCCTGTCCACCGCATTCGGAACCGGAAAAGTCACCCTATCACCTTTCGGATGAAGTTTTCGAACTATATGCCTTAAGGCCGTAACTATAACTATAACTATAATTTTTAAGGATGCCGTGTATATATCTGGCTGAGTGGACATTTCTATGTATAATCAGTTTCTATTCTCCCATGGGTCTTAACGAAGTCACTGTACAGTTCCTCCAGATCAAATATATCTTTCCTTCTGCTGAAAACTTATTTAAGTAGCGACAACAGTTCGTTCGCGTCGGTGGGGATGTTCAAACACTTGACCTAAATCCTGTCCACCGCATCCGGAACTTCAAAAGTCACCCTATCACCTTTAGGATGAAGCTTTCTGACTACATGCCTTAAGGCCCCGACTAATATGGAGGGTCCCTCCAGTCGCGATAGTCTCATGTTTAGCTCCATATTTTCATATAGAGCCAACACGGTTTGTGCGGGTTTTTCCTGATTTACGCTATTGACAACCGGTACATTCTTTTTCTTTCGTCTGAAAGATAAAAATCGCAGTCGATCTCGCAAGCGTATAGATGGAGTTTTACTACTACAACTTTCAGTGGATTGTCCTTCCATATGGTCAGTATACTCACGTGTTGACTGTGATTTACAATCACCACGATCGAATTTACTGACCATAATCTGTTTTCTGGATCATACGATCCATTAATATATTGTAAGTTGGACCATCCTTAGAATCTTTACGCTGTCCCGTGTTTGTGTAATTCTTTTTCTCGTGTTCCTGTCTACAATGACTGCATGCAGTTTCACGCGTGCAGTGCTTGGAAACATGTCCGAGGTCCTGACATTTCATGCATTTTGGGACTACTAAGTAGTCCCTTGCGTTTACAGCGGAAAAGCCAATGTATATTTTATCCCTTGCTTTAATCTTTTTTCTTAATTCTGGGAACACCTCAGCTACATAATGTACTGTGGATTTTCCCCTTGGGCCAGTTTTGAAGCAGATTTTGAATGATTCCGCGAAAACTTCTTTAGTTACTTCTTCGAAGTTTTGTACTCTTATATCCTCAATAACATCTTCCTTTTTTTAACGTCATACAATATGATCATCACGTGATAGCGATCTATGCACCTGAGAACAACAGGGATGCCACCGTAAGAGAAAACTTCTATGAACACCTTCAGACTGTAATAAACGAGATCCCAAATGATGAATATATAATCATTATGGGTGACTTTAATGCCCGTGTTGGCAATGACACAGTTCCGGGAATAAAACAACGATATAATGAAAATATCAGAAATGAAAACGGAGACCTTCTGACGGACCTCTGCAGCATAAATGAAATACGAATTAACAATACATTTTTCCCTCACAAAGAACAATACAAATACACTTTTGAAAACACTAGAGGACAAAGATCTATGATAGACTATATTCTGTCGAATAGAGAGTTACACCCGTCTCTAATCTTGGATGTAAGAGCACTAACATCAGCAGAAATAGGAAGCGATCATAAATTGGTATTATGCAAAATCAGAATGAAAACACATCTATGTGATAACAAAACAGCAGAATACACCACCAAGATTAAAGTCGAAAGCTTACAGGGCGACTCCACCAGATACCTATTCCAAAAAAGACTAACGGAAAAAAGCAGCAACATGTATATCACAGAAAGTGACGGAGTCGAAGAAAGCTGGGCAAAAATTAAGTCTAATATCTTAGCCTCAGCCAAGGAAGTTCTTGGTGAAAGAAACATTAATAAAAATAAATCGCTTCCAAGACGAAGAACTCCATGGTTTTGTACAGAAGTGAAGGAAAAATGTAAAGAGAAGAAAAAAGCCTACCTAAAATACATGTCAACTAAAACACAAGAGGCATACGATAATTATAAGACCATAAGAAACGAAACACATTCAGTAGTAAGAAGAATAAAAAACGATCACTGGGAACGTTTTTCGAAAGAAATGGAACATGATTTTTATGGTCTCCAAAAGGAAATATGGCGCTTTATAAGAGGTCAAAGAATGGAGGTAAAGGAACTAATAGAACCAAAACACATAGAAAAGGATACATGGATTGACTATCTAAAAAAGCTTTATGCAGAGGAAGAACAAATAATGCTAGAACCGGAAACACCAGAAATTACCACAGATGAAGATGTTAATATAAGTGCACAGGAAGTACGAAAAACACTCGAAAAGCTGAAGAACAGAAAAGCTGCAGGTAAGGATGGAATACCAAACGAACTACTGAAATATTGTGGAGCAGCAATGACAGAACAATTAACAACATTAATTAACAAAATCATAAAACACGGTAAAATACCGGAAGAATGGAGAACGAGCGAACTAATCCTACTATTCAAAAAAGGAGATAAAAAGCAGCCAGAGAACTACAGAGGTATCAACTTGTTAAATACTACCCTAAAACTTACAACTAAAATCTTACAAGACGTAATGAATCAGAGGATAAGTTTAGCAGATGAACAACAGGGTTTTCGTACTGGAAGATCGTGTACAGATGCAATATTCGTCATAAAGCAAATTACTGAGAAATCACTAGAGTATAATAGACCAGCATTTCTATGTCTGATTGACTTAAAGAAAGCATTTGACAGAGTAAGACTCAGGGATGTAATCCACCTTCTGTATAATAGAGAAATCCCTCTAGATATCATAAAAACTATTGAGAACATCTACCAAAATAACAAGAAGGAAGTCAGAATAGATGGACAACTTACAGAACCTGTAGATATAGGCAGCGGAATAAGACAGGGAGACTCATTGAGTCCTCTGCTTTTCAATTTAATCATGGATGAATCATCAAAGACGTCAACAAAGGAAGAGGATATAGAATGGGAAACAAAGAAGTAAAAATACTCTGCTACGCAGACGACGCAATATTGATAGCCCAAGATGAAGATAGTCTGCAAAGATTAGTCCACAGATTTAACATAAGAGCAAAAGAATTCAATATGACAATTTCATCTCAAAAAACTAAAACTTTAGTAATCAGTAAAGAACCAATCAGATGCAAAATAGAAATTGATGGTATCAGTATTGAACAAGTAATGGAAGTAAAATACCTTGGAATTACATTGTCAAGTTACGGAGACCTAGAAAAAGAAGTGAGAAATCAAGTACAAAAAGCAAATAGATTGGCAGGATGCCTTAATAACACTATATGGCGAAACCGACATATTAACACTGAGATGAAGTCAAGAATTTATAAAGCCAGTGTAAGACCAATAATGACATATGCATCAGAAACAAGACCCGATACAGCCACAACACAAAGACTACTGGAAACGGCAGAGATGAGAGTACTGAGAAGAATTACAGGAAATACACTGAGAGATCGAAAGAGGAACGAAGATATTAGAAGACAATGTAACGTACAGTGTATAAACGAATGGACACTAAATAGAAAAAAAGAATGGAACAACCATATAACCAGAATGGGGGAGACACGTGTGGTCAAAATAGCACGAGATAAATCACCAATCGGCAAAAGAAGTATCGGCCGACCGCGCAAAAGATGGAGCGACAACCTTCCATAGAAGTATCAATCCGCCAATGAACAAGCAGAATTGCTTATAAAGAGGAAGAAGAAGAAGAAGACAATATGATCATAGGCCTTCGCTTCCTAGGAAGTTCACATTTGAAGTTTTCTTTCACTACTTGGCTGTTTCTGATCTTTTCTAGATCTTGTTTTGTTGCTGCCTCAACTATTAAGGCTTTACCTGCTGTTCGGATTTTATTGATTCTTATTTTGCTTGTTCTTGGATTTAATACTTTTGTTAATTGTTCTTGGACCTTACGTCCCGTTCCAGCACTGTCGCTTGTTATGAAGAGTGTATTATCCTCCCTCTTCATGTCTATCTTTCGCTCCGTTTCCGTTTTCGCAGTCGCTGTGGCAGGTTGAGCTGCTACTCTTGCATATGAGACTCTTTCTTGTCTCTTCTCGTTTCTAAGTCTTTCGACTTCTTCCTTTAAGATTTTATTCTGACCTTCTAGATTTGCCATGTCCATCGCTATTGACATAATTCTTGATGTGAGCTCATCCTTTCCAGCTTTGTTAAGCCTTTTGGATGGATCCATATCAGTATTTATATATTCATATAACTCTTTAACTTTATCCTCGACTGTTTGCTCTTCAGCCGGGTTAGAACTTTGACGTAGATTAAAATTTGAGCTAAAGCTCTCCTCTTCCTCCTCGTCTTGAGGTATTCTTTCACTCATATTCTTACTTCTAGTACTATTACTCATTTTGCACTTATTCCTAACTAAACTAACTAGAAAATACATCGAAACTGTCCACACTGTTTATTACCTACGAAACTTAAACACACACTTAGCCCTATCGTGGAGCTTATTGCGGGACGAACCCGACTAATGGCCACGGAGTGCCCCCTAACCGTGCGGAATGGCTCCTAACCGTGCGGAAGTGGTGTGTTGGCTCACTATCCAGCGATTGTGCGATTTTTAGAAACCAAACAATATAAAATAATATTCCCCTTTTGGGGAATTACAAAAACACCTTTTTATTACAATTGCCTTTTAATCGCACGATGCCCGCAGGCCGCTTTCGACTATGTTAAGACTCAACTTCTTAACATAGGCCCATAAGGGCAATCCGGAGGGACTTTTTTTTATTTTATTTTTTTTTTCATCTTTTATTTTTACACTATGACCAGGCACCTAGAATCTAATCCTGGTCGGTTTTCCTGAAGGGATTACAAGATGTCCACTTTCTTTTTACATTTTTATTTATAATTAATTAGTAAACTATAAAACTAACTAAAATGAATGTATAAAACTACAGGCCCTATTCATATAATGAAGAGTTTACTGATTTCAAGTTTACGATTAATTCGTCTTACTTGTTGTTTATAACATTTGGCCTCTACAAATGTTAACCTACTCTAAATCTTATCCTAAAAACCTTCACCATATGTATTGAGCTCAACCCGCACCCAAAACGTGAGCTGCTCACCCTCAACCTCAGGTGCGGCCTGCTTCCACAACACCCTATTCTAACACCTATACGAATCGAGTCCTCTTGGAACTCATTTTTAATGCACATGATCTCCCTCTCCGGCGGTTCTGGTGAACTTTAGGCCCTTACTCCAAACTTTAGCGCCCATAGTATTTAACAGACATATGGGCTTGTATGACTTCGGTAATGTTGGATCTTTGTCTTCTCCTTTGTTGATAATCACCACCTCGGCTTGTTTAAAGGAATTAGAAAATTTTCTTTGCCTTGTACATTCATTGTACAAGGCTGCTAGAGCGGCCGCTACTTGTTTATATAAAACTTGCAGCACTTCTGCATGAATGTTGTCTAACCTTCTTTTTCATGCTTCTAATTTGTTCCAAAACTTCATTCTCGGTGAAATCTGTAGTTGTTGGCAAGTCAGGCGTCTCATACCGTTGTACTATCGCATTTCTAATTTCAGTTTGAATTGTGTTTCATCCTCCAAACTGTCAGGAGGCAGCAGCACATCCAAAAGTGTGTCCGCTGAATCATCCCAACAGTAAGAGAACCATCTGCCTTCAACAGCGTTGAAAGCATCCTTGGACTTCTAATTTTGCTTGATACAATCTTGTATGGGACACCCCACATGTCAAGCTCAAGGTGTTTTGATACAAAACTTTCCTAACTCTTTGCTTTAGTTTCCTCAATTTCCTTTCTGCATTCCTCCTTTATCCTTCTATATTCGTTCAAGAGTCTTTGCCTTTCGTGAAAGATTCCACAGCGCTGGTAACGCTTTCTGGCGTACCAAACTCTGCTTCTCAATCTCGTCAGGCTTTCTTTCTAAGCCGTGTTGGTTACCGATTTTGCCTTAGCTACTTTCGTTATCGATAGATCCATAGCTTGTTTGATGGCTGCTGTTAATTGCTTTGCTGCGTCATGTACATTGCATCCTCTCAGTACGGGATACGGCGGCAAGTACCCAGCCTTGAGTTGTTCCCAGTTTGCTTTACCTATATTGTACCTACTAGACGACACATACCTGTTATTAGATTTATCTGTTAATTCAAAAGCGATTGGTCACTGACGGTCGCATGCTCGACAACTCTCCAATTCTGAATCAGGCTGGCTGCCTTCACATTCGACACCGTAATGTCAATGTTGCTGGCTGCACCCGCCCGATTCTGGAAAGTCGGAGGATCACTTGGTCTGTTATGCACTATTAGTTAAAGTTCATGTAACATGTTCTCAACTAATGTGCCTCTTTCGTATGTCTGTTGAGAGTTCCATAATACAGACTTTGCGTTCACGTCCGCCACAATCACAACCTTCTCACTTCTATATGCTAGAATTATTGTTCTAATTTTATCTATATATGGCTCAACGTCATTATTGAATCCAGTTCGAATTCGTTAGGCAAAGTGACCAGTCGTATTCGATTTTCGTGCGTTTATTATTGCGGAAGTGATTTATAAAAAGAGACAATATAAATTTAGATTTTGATAGGATTTAGTTCAAAATAATTATTAATTAGTAAGTAGTAATGTCCGAAAAAAGGGCGGGCGATAAGCCGCCCGATCAAAAAAAACAGTGAAACTGATAATACAGATAACAGGTATGTACAAATCGATTTTACTAATAAATATAGACCAGGCGATAAAGGACCCTTTTTTGTGTTCGTGCAGCATAAAAATTTGAACCTAGGAAGGTTATATCCCATTAAGATTGGCCATTTTCTTCTTGTTGATGAGATATTAAAAAATAATGTAATTGATATTAAACCCGTTGGAATTAATAGAGTTAAAGTTATTTTCAATTCATTAGAAATAGCAAATTCATTAGTTAATCACCATATGTTATACTTAAAAATGATTTAATAGCATTTATTCCTAAATTCTACACACATAAAAAGGGGGTGGTCAAAATGGTAGATACTTTCTTTTCCGAAGAATATTTATTAACTGCGATCAAATCAAACAGACAGGTAGTGGGTGTTCAGCGTATGAAAAGGCGGATTATCGACTCTGATGGAAATGCGTGCTTAATTGATAGACAAATGATCATTATTGAATTTTTAGGGAATGAAATTCCTCAATGTGTGCAAATAAATTTATGCAACTTCCGCGTTAAACCGTATGTGCAACCCGTTGTACAGTGTTTCAAATGCTTGCGTTACGGCCACACAGCCAAGCAATGCAAATAAAAAAATGAGAGATGCCGAAGGTGTACAGATACCAGTCATACGGAAGATGAATGTAAAGAAGAAAACATGTGCATCTATTGTAATAATACCAGCCATCCTTCAGTATCACGTGTCTGTCCTGTATACACAAAACAAAAAGGGATAAAACAAATTATGGCCTTAGAAAACATCTTTTAAAGAAGCAGAACACATCTAACAACCCGTCATATGCAAAAGTAACTACTAATAATAGATTTTCAATATTAAGTAATGATAATAATTTTCCGTCCCTACCAAACACTTCAGGCAATAGCTCATCTACTTTTACTATTAAAAAACCAAAATCAATGGCTAAACCAAATATTACAAAATCAATTAAGCGATCACATCCAACCTCTCCTACAGCTGATATTATGCCACCTAAAAAATCAAATAAACCTAGTCAAAAATCTAAACCCATTATTCCCAACCCCTACAGAGAAGAGTTTATAGATTATAAAGAAAAAACTATAATGCTAATTACATCTTTTATAAGATTTTTATAAGATAATTTTCACTTAATACTCTTACGGAATCCAACATCAGGGATTTTGTAGAGAATGCCTTCGTTTCAAACGATCCGACTGATATTATGGATACATATAGTGAATCTGATTCAAGTGAAAAACATTTTTATTAATAAGTTCTTTTAATGGCTAACAAACAAATATTTAGAGGTCAGTTAGTTATTTTACAGTGGAACAGTAGATCAATAACAACTAACAAAGGTAGTTTATTAATTGATGGATTCGACAAAGAGTTTATTAAATTACCTTAATACAAACCACGTTGACATAATCATTGTTTCCGAAACTTGGCTAAAGTCTAATAGTAATTTTTGTATAAAAGGGTACAATTTCTTTAAAAAATGTCGAGATAATGGTTATGGAGGCGTTGGAATTTTTATTTTACAAACCATAAACTATCAAGAATGTGTAATAGTCCCAAATTTTGAAAACGGCATTGAAGTATGTGCAGTATTTATTTTGTTGTATGTTGCAATTTTTAGCGATAATAAATTTTCTACACGACCAGTTTGTTTGAATGATATATCATGTGAATATGAGGGTGAATTTTGTGCATTAGAAATTACAGATATTAAAACTATTATAGTAACAGTGTATAGAACCGGAAATGGGAATTTTAAAATATTTCTAGACCTTTTTGAAAAGTTATTGGTGTTTTGCTCTGCTAATTTTTTGGAAATAATAATAATTGGGGATTTCAACATTGATTTTAAAAAATCTTCTAATGAACTCAGAATTTTCCGTGATCTAATTTCTACTTTTGGCTTAACAATAAATATTAATGAATATACTAGAATAACAACTAGATCAGCAACTTGTTTAGATAACATCTTAACAAACATAAACAGTGGGATAGTTGGCTGTGGAATTGTGAACCCATGTATCTCTGATCATCTTGCTCAATTTATTAACTTAAAAATAAAATCTGAAAAAAATCATAATGCAAATACATACACAAGACGTATAACGAGTAATGGCATACTGAAGTTGAAACATTCGTTAAATAACGTTGATTGGTCTTTAGCTATTTCTCTCAAAACAGCAACAGAATTAGCTCAATTTATTACTGAAATGTATCAAAAGTTAACTGAAATCAATTTTCCATTAAAAAAATTGCGAAGTCAGAAAAGAGCTCCAATTTCTTGGTTTGATGATGAATTAAAACTTATGCGAGAAAATCTTTCCACAGTCAAATTCTGAAAATATATCTCGTGACAGTTGGAAAGTTATAAACTATCACAGAAATAAAGGTCAAAATAAAAAAGTTAGTCCTAGTACGATCTCATCAAACGATTTCAATAATTACTTTACTTCAGTAGCTAAAAATATTAGAGGTTCTTTCAGTTCTACAAATGAAAATGTAGCTATAGATATTTTGAAAGATGTACACTCTCCTTGCCACTCTTTATTTTTACTACCTGTTACTGATATTGAAATCAGAAATGTTTTGCGTGGCTTGAAAAATTCACATTGTACAGATTTTTATTTTTTAAACAAAAAAATAATTGTCGAAACTATTGATATTGTTATTGACAAATTAGTTTTACTTTATAATAATTGCCTTACTGAGGGGATTTTCCCTGATGTACTAAAAGTAACAAAAGTGTTGCCACTATTCAAAAAAGGGTCTTTAGATGAAATTGGAAATTACCGTCCCATCTCTATCATTCCAATTTTCGGTAAAATTTTTGAAAGCATTCTTAATACTCGTTTGATAGAATATCTAGATAAACACAAAATACTTCACTGTAACCAATATGGCTCTAGAAAAAAGTGCAGCACTACACAAGCTATACAGAAAGTTGTGAGAGATATAGTCGACGGCATGGAGGAAGGTCATTTCGTGTCTTTGACATTGTGTGATTTATCCAAGGCTTTTGACTGTGTTTCGCATAAATTAATGTTGGAAAAAATGCATAAATATGGTATAAGGGGAACCACTCTCAATCTATTTAGATCTTATTTAACAAATAGAAAACAGGCAGTTTTTCTTAATAATAGCTATTCTGATTTGAACACGGTCGAATACGGGGTTCCTAAGGTTCAATACTAGGACCCACTTTGTTTCTTATTTATCTGAACGATCTATTTCACTACACTTTTCCCATAAAATGTGTGTGCTTTGCAGATGATACCACTCTCATAAATACTGACATTAATCATCATAATTTGAAAATTAAAATAGATAGTGATACTCAGAAAGCAAAAAACTGGTTTTTGCATAATGGTCTGAAGCTAAATGAAGACAAAAATCAGAATTTGATGTTTAGTTCTGACCGGAAATATGTCTTAGGAAATAGTGTTAAACTCTTAGGAATTTTCCTAGATGATAATTTGGACTGGAGTGCTCATACAGACTACTTAAGTTCTAAACTTGCTACAACTATATTTTTGATACGCAACTTAGTTTTTATGATCCCTAAAAGTACCCTTAAAATGATCTACTTTGCACTGTTCCATAGCCATTTAAAGTACGGAATAACTGTTTGGGGTGGCTCTTGTCACGCAGACAGAATTTTTAAGTTACAAAAGAAAGTAGTGAGAATAATTGCAGGAGCAGAGTATAGGGAACATTGTAAACCTTTATTTCAGAAGTTAGGTATTATGCCACTACCTTCACTTTATACAGTGAGCACGTAAAGGTTGGAATAAATTCATTTTCTCGAGAATGGACGATTTTGAAAAAAAATCCCGAAACAGGTCAATTTTTATTTTTAAATTGCGACTTTTTGGCATACATATTATACTAGTGACGTCACCCATCTGACCGTGATGACGTCATCTATGATTTTTTTTAATGAGAATAGGGGTTGTATAATTGCTCATTTGAAAGGTAATTCAATTCTCTATTCAGTAATATAAACATTAACATAATTATTTATACAGGGCGATCAGAAAAATTTTTTAAATTAAATTAATTGGCATAAAAAGAAGAATCTGTGTAATTTATTTAACTCAAAAATACATTTTACTGCTATCAGAAAACAGGAAATATTGTTTATTTGACAAATAAATATTGTTTTTTGCTTAAATTCAATATTAAAGCAGCCACTCACTCAGCTTCCTCTTGACAGTTTGAACATTGAATTTAAGCGAAAAGCAATGAATATTTTTCAAATAAACATTGTTTTCTGTTTTCTGAGAGCAGTAAAATGTATTTTGAATTAAATAAATTACATGCATTCTTCTTTTTATGTCAATAAATGTAATTCAAAAAAAATTTTTTTGGACACCCTGTATAAAGAATTATGTTAATCTTTATATTACTGAATAGAGAATTGAATTACCTTTCAAATGAGCTATCACACGACCCCTATTACCATTTAAAAAAATCATCGATGACGTCATCACGCCCAGATGGGTGACGTCACTAGTATGATATATATGCCAAAAAGTCGTAATTTAAAAATAAAAATTGACCTGTTTTGGGATTTTTTTCCAAAATCGTCCATTCTCGAGAAAATGAATTTATTCCAACCTTTACGTGCTCACTGTATATATGAGACGCTGATTGAAATTCATTCCAACAAAAGTAAGTTTAACATAAACTCCAACTTCCATGATCACCGTACAAGATCGAGCGATGCTATTAGAGCACAACGTTTTAGGTTGACGAAAAGTATAAAAAACTCAACTGATGTTAGTTTGTACAATTTTTTGCCAGATGAAGTAAAAGTCTTCATTTACAGTTGTTTAAAAATAAAATAAAATCACACTTTTTAAAACATTGTTTTTACACAAAGACAGAGTACTTAGGTACCGCTTATAATACATTATAATAAGTACACTAGTTTGGTCAGGGTTTTTTTGCCGATTATGACGATATTTCATGTTTTTAAGTTTATTTCATGTCTTTACGTTTTTACATAGTGTGTTAAATTGTTTAAATTTGTTAGTACCTGTTTGTATAACTGTTCATTATAATTTATAATATTTATCTTTTAAATTTTGTCAAAATTTTATAATGTAGGTACGTACTCTTTTGACTTGTCAAAAACAAAAGAAATTTTGTATATTTGATGAAATAAATTCTATTCTATTCTATTCTATTCTGGATATAAATATTTCTTTTGTTTCAATATACAAACCCTCTGATATTGTTGTGTCAAAGAAGGATTGGTTAAATTTATTTCAACAGTTTAATATTTCTCGTACAATTTTTTGTGGTGATTTTAATGTACACCATTACAGGTGGGGTCCTATCCCGGAAGATCGTGGTGGAAAGGTTTTAATAGAGGTTATAGATATTTTGGAACTAGTTACCTTAAATGATGGATCACCCACTAGGGTAAATCCAAATGGCAACCACTCTGCAGTCGATTTAACTATTGTCTCTCCTTTCTTGGCGGATTTGATAAATTGGTCCGTACGAGAAGATACACTAGGTTCTGACCACTATCCTATACAATTTGAACTCCAGATTTCCCCTACATCTTTCGAAATAAATCCTGCATCCAAATGGAACGACTCTCGGGCTGATTGGTCAGTTTTCCAAGCACTTATTGAAAATGAAATCAATATTAACTTTTCTTTCAATGACCTAGATAACTGTCAACTGACAGAACATTTATTTGACGTTATATCTTCAGCAGCTTCTAAATCAATGCCTGTTAAAAAACCATTTCTTCCTTTTTCGCCAAGGCCCTACTGGTGGAACGAAGAGTGTTCAAAAATAGTAGAAACTCGTTCATAAGCCCTTAAGGTTTTTAAAAGACAAGGAAATTTTCCCAATTACCTGGTCTATCAAAATATTTCTGCAAAGGCTAAACGCATTTTCAAATTAAAACAAAGAAATAGCTGGGTGAATTTTATTAATGAACTTAATAGATCTACTCCACTTTCTAAAATTTGGAATTACATAAAATCAATTAGAAACAAATAACATCATTAAAAGAGACCTCCATTAAATGACGATTTAATTGAGGATGTTCTAAATCAGCTTGCCCCGCCCTCAGTCTCCAATATCAACGTGGAAGATCTAAATAATTTTCATTTTCGGTCTACTTTTGATAGTACTTCTGAAGCTTTCACCTTTTCAGAGCTTTCTTTGGCACTAAAACAAACCAAGAACACGGCTCCTGGTTTGGACGGCTTTACATATAAAATTTTACACAATCTTCCAGACTCAGCAAAACAAATCATTTTAAAAGTTTTCAATAACTGGTGGTTGAAACAAGATTATGCTGAGAGTCTTAAAAACATTGTCATA